>NC_049981.1:6781962-6826338 GCF_000003815.2 Branchiostoma floridae
AGATCGCTGTCACACCGGTTCCGAAGCCACAAATTTGGCCCAGAGGACTGTCGGATACCGGAGGTGATCCTCGGTGTTCCCAACAGGTACGTAGCAGAGTTGTTTTTGTTTTTTTCTGTTGATGCCGGGTCCCGGCTTTATTTTAATTCAAACTTTAATTCACACCGGTGCCCGGCCGGCCCCAAATACCCCGGCAGCCGCAAGGTGACCAAGGGGACCGCTCAGCGCCTTAAACACAATCCGTTTACTACCAGGCAGGGCCCCCTTTCCAACCGGGGCCTGAGCCTAACTTCCTTTCATGGGATGGTTTACGTTGAGACCTACTGAACCGTTATGTATCCACGAGTACGTTGGCATCAATTCGCGTACAACTAGAACTAATGTGAATTCCCCTTTTACCCTTAGTTCGCATCAACATATTCTGTGCCCTGACCTGAACTAAATGATCATCATGTTTCCATGTTACTGAATTACCTGGCCAAGGCTGACCGCTTTTACTCTTACCGATCTATTTCCGTCCAAATTACGTACCACTAAGAGCAAAGTTTTGCAAAGATGTAATTTAGAGGCCGAAAACCTAATCTTAAAAGTGCTTTATTTGTATCCCAATTTCTGTTTTATTGTTAATGGTTTATGCGTCTCTTTCAAATGAACCTAAAAAAATGATAATCAATACAAAAATCAAGATAACATTTGTACTGCACAGGTCACTCCACCATGTCAGTCGACGCTAAAATGATATTAGGCACTAATACTGTTATAAATTTTGAAATGCACTTAAATATGCGCATTGGTATCACTAAGTGGTCACTAAGCGTTAGTTTTATGCTTACATCTTGGACAAAATTGTCAAATTCTTGGAAGGATAATCAAACAAATCTAGACGGGGGGCGACATAGGTTAGACTGGCACTTTGGACCCGTGGCTGCCGTCAAGTCAATATAATGTAGCGTCCCTAAAGTAACAGTAATGGGATCCATTCCGTAGTTAGCCTAAAATGTGGGAAAGTCTCAACTATTTTAAGTGTTGGTTAGAAAATTTAAGGTCTCCATTCGAAAGGTTTTTAATCGCTCCTGTTAAGTACTTTTCAGCTTTGCATCGGAGGAAAGCTCCATCTTTATCTTTTCATTATCCAAACAAAGAAATGGTTGCCCTTAAGTAGTATATAACGCCACTGGTATGAAAGGAGCAAATTTGCTCAACCGCTCGGAAAATACCCACAACATAAACGTGAACTTGACCCAGAACATTAAATATCGACCTTCCCTAATCTCTACTCGTCTCGTTAAACCGTTGATCTCTCCCAACCAATTTGGCTCGGCAGACTTTCTACCTAATCTGTGCCGAACGACCTTACCTTACCTCACTCGCATTTGTCTCCATAAAACTCTTTAACAACTTCGAAAGTACAGTGCTTATCCATCTCCATGGAGCACTTGACCTTTGTTATTGATCCTGAACTTTTCCGGGAATGTACAGGTCCTGGAATGCTAATGACATCGTGGACTGCCGCATTATTGCCAATGTCTGTACTACTCAGCCGGTATGAGGGCCCTTCAGTGTAAATCACCAACTTCATTGCCATTCAATAGCGCCCGACAGCGCAGTTTTCCAAACAAAAATATATAGTATAAAAAGCAACAAAACACTTCAAGAATTCAGAAAATAAAAACTATATATGAGCGTGATACAAATCTATCGATATACAGCGTTATTTTACGTTCTTAACCCTCAAACCACCGAAGCTTTTTTGTGACGTAGATTACCGTATGGGGTCAAAACTGACCCCAAAACGTTTTGTACAAATACAGTTTTTTTGTGTGAATCTTTTTGTGATTTGTATATATGTATAGTTTCATTAATATATATGGGACACTCTGACATAATTAGGTGAGAATACTTTTAGCTCATTATCATAATTTATGCAATCATGAGGACCACATTTTGCACAAACGCTATTCAGACCGGGAAGGAGGTTTTTGATGCCTGTACCAGCTTCAATGCCATATAGCGCCTGAATGGCTTATGCTAGGGCCACCAAACTTGGTAACTTTTTAGAAAATGTTGATAGCAAACATTTTCAGTGAACAAAGTATGTTCATCATTTTTCATGTTGCCATGGCAACGGAATTCTGACAGACATATTTATTACGAAATTTTCCAATTGTGTATTAAACATTTAAGTTTTAAGGTTTTCTTGGCAAATAATAGTTGTTTATAACATCTTATGAAATTCAATGTAAATTTCAGGACTCAATATTCATTATTTATGCTAATTTGATGACGTCATCAGTCAAAATCCAAGATGGCGGCCGATATTACCTAGATGACGTCATAATGTCGTCATATAACATGTTAATGGCACAAAAGTTGTTACAATAATTTTGGCTTACATGTACATCATTCTCTGAAAATTTTGTGATCCTACGATAAGTAGTTTAGGTGTGGGTCGCAAACGTTTGTTTAAAAAAATGCTGGGGTCAGTTTTGACCCCACTGGACCATGCATAAACTTTCGAGGATAACTTAATTAACAATTAGCCAATCTCGGTAAAAACGTATAAGAAGTTATAGGACAGATGTACAAACAAACTCCTGGAAGGAAATTTGTTTTAGACCAGAAACGACATAATGGCACACATTGATATGCGCCTGGGGTCAGTTTTGACCCCATACGGTGGTTTGAGGTTTAAACGTTACAGGACGAACTCATTTTTGGAATGTGACCCTGTCACTAAACGGCACGCGGCGCGGTATCAGCTGGTCATACTACACTGTCACACCCAACCCTTGCACATTAAAGTGGGATGCGTTTTACTTGTAATAGCTACATTATTGATTATTTAACCAATATCTTCACCATTTTCGTCACCTTATCAGCTTCGCAGGCACGTAACAAGGGCTAGTTTTCGCCCGAATCGGATCTTTCGCCCGGAGACGATTCGCCCGGGTCCGGCCGGGCGACAGGTGAGCGTACCCGGGCGGTTTGTTACATTTGCCGACCATTTTCATACGTTTGTCGATCATTTTCATACGTTTGTCGACCATTTTCATACGTAAGCTGATCCGAAATCGGGTCCGGCCGGGCGATAGGTGAGCGTACCCGGGTGGTTTGTAACATTTTCATACGTAAGCTGATCCGAAATCGGGTCCGGCCGGGCGATAGGTGAGCGTACCCGGGTGGTTTGTTACGCTTGCCGACCATTTTCATACGTTTGCCTGACATTTTCATACGAAAGCTGATCATTTTATATGCTTGGATTATCTATACGCACCGGTTTTGCTGAGCGAATAGAGCGTATAGAATTTCGTACGTGATCATTTACTACTCAACGTTACCGGGTTTGCTGAGCGTATAGAGTACTCTAAACAATGGCGCTAATGGGAAACGGATTTGGAAGCAATTAACAAAGTACAAAGCAATTAACTGGTCTCCACTGTATTGTATCTCCAGGGTTCACCCCAGAGGGTGGAATAAGGGAGGCCCTCCACTATACTAGTACTCTCAGCCAGCTCCACTATACTATTTTTCAAATTTAGTGTGTTTCTTCCCTATTTTCTTTGTTAGTTTTGCTAAAATTAATGACAATTCACAGATTTTTGTGCCAAGTGGCATCACTTTTCCAGTCAGCATTGTCTGCAAAAACTTGTGAATGAGCAATGATCAAAAGAATAGTCGTTTTGCCACTTCACAACAAAGGAATCACAACAGTATATTATACTTGTAGTATTTGACACCCTCTGTCATTGCAAAATGAACCCATTTTCATGAAAGCGCAGCGCGTTTGTGCGGGTTATTTTTGCCAGCCCCTCCACTATACTAAAAAATTCTGGGGAGAACCCTGATCTCTATTGTATAAATTCTTCGCCTTCTTACTTGACACTTGTTTCCACAAATTACGCTAAAAGTTTCAAACTCTGGGCCGCCTTTCGAGCTGCAAAATCCAAACAAAGGAATCAAAATGGCGACTCGCTTGGCGTGGTTTACAACATCCCGTCAGCCATTTCGGTAAATCTCTGTTTGAACCCTATTGTGTTACGTGTACTATGGTGACGTCTACGTAGATCAGTCAAAATAAACGCAATAAATAGACGAAAGAAATATTTTATTGGGGCACTAAGTTATTTGATCATTTGATGGGGAACTATGAACTCTAAAGCGTAAATGTCGTCCTTGAATTCATAGGTTTGGTGTTAACATGTAAAACGGAATGCCTCGATAAAGAATTCACGAGCATTTATTCTAGATCTTTGTAGCAAATATAACTTCAAAAGTAGTTAATTCGCTTAATTATCATTGATCAAAAGATGAATACAAATTTACCAAGAATTCGGAACGTTTACATACAATTATAGACGGCAGTTGAATTGTAACAAGTGACAAAACACGGACAAAAAAAACTTGGCGCCCATTTATACACAAACTATCCCATGAGGCCATGCGTTTTGGGCGATAGGTTTGACTGCCATTTTTAATATTTCCAAACTTTCAGAGCTCAAGCAATTGCTATCGTATCGCATATTCAATTGACAATTTAGTCCTACAACACAACACACATCGCTGGTCACAATGAAAGTTTAAACACACATCTCCTTGGAGAAATACGGACTTGTATTTATTTCTCAAGCACAAATGGTGTAATGTGCTTAAATTTGACTCAGACATATGTGCGAGAATAAAAATGAAACTGTGAACATGGTACCGTGAACACACAATGAACACACAATGCTCGTTTCAAAATACAAGTAAACGATTATTACAATTAAATGAGAAATTCTGTAACCTAAGTTACACACTTACTCAGACCAAGCTCCTTGCTCATACTACTCGTATCAATCGCGATAAGTTTCATTGTTATAAGTTATAGCATCGGCACATTGAAACCATCGGCACATTGGACGTTCACTAGTGTTAATCAATGCTACTTTAGTTACAACAGAGATGCGAGCATAAATGCTAGCTTATGAGGCCAACTTACACACGATCTCGCAGGCCAGTAGGCCAACTTGAGCAAAGGTTCAAACTAAACTTAACTTGTGGTAAAGTATCGGGCAATTGCAATGAATGTCGTGGGCATTGAAAAAACACAACATCGAACATTAGCTATTCAGCCTACAGGCTGTGGGGCACAGAGTCTGGAGCACGCTCGCAGGAGAGACGATGTGGAGCGTCCCCCTGCAGCGTACTCGTCCCAGAGTCCGAACAGGCGGTCAGGCATTGCGGCGTACTTCTTACGCTGAACTCGGTTCAGCCTACGAGCTGACACCATTCGTGCCTGTAAACTCACGTACTCTTCCAGGGGTCGTGGCGATGCTTCCGACGGAGCTGGTGACGGAGTCCGTGCTGGTTGTGGGGGGGTACGGGGTGGAGACGGTAAGGGCTCGTGTTCCTCAGACGGAGACCGGCGGCGTCGGCGTGCCGCACGGGTGCGGGGCGGAGACGGTAAGGGCTCGTGTTCCTCAGACGGAGACCGGCGGCGTCGGCGTGCCGCACGGGTGCGGGGCGGAGACGGTAAGGGCTCGTGTTCCTCAGACGGAGACCGGCGGCGTCGGCGTGCCGCACGGGTGCGGGGCGGAGACGGTAAGGGCTCGTGTTCCTCAGACGGAGACCGGCGGCGTCGGCGTGCCGCACGGGTGCGGGGTGGTGACGGTAAGGGCTCGTGTTCCTCAGACGGAGACCGGCGGCGTCGGCGTGCCGCACGGGTGCGGGGCGGAGACGGTAAGGGCTCGTGTTCCTCAGACGGAGACCGGCGGCGTCGGCGTGCCGCACGGGTGCGGGGCGGAGACGGTAAGGGCTCGTGTTCCTCAGACGGAGACCGGTGGCGTCGGCGTGCCGCACGGGTGCGGGGTGGTGACGAGGCTTCCATCATCGTGCTATGCAGCATGGAATGACACCCTCCTGGGTGTTAGCACTTATAACTGCACAACTTCAAAGTTTTGTATTCTCTTCCGGCAATCAAAATATGTATATCATCTAGGGCGTTCGCATCAGTACGTAAGGCTTCTTATGGGTTCAGAAAAGGCCGTTCGGACTCAATCTATTATTTACAGACAAGTTCTTGGACATAGTTTCTCAGCAAAACATCCTGCAGTTTGCAACTCTGGTAGTTTAGAAATATAAAATATTGAAAATAAACATGTAGATTCGAACCAACCTCCCCAAGTACTTCATGAAATCTCCATGACAAAAACAATAAGTTTTTTTTCATAAACTAGCAATTTTAGTACACACACACACACACACACACACACACACACACACACACACACACACAACCCTCCTTGTTCAAACAAACATATCACAAAACGCATGGCCTCATGGGATAGCTTGTGTAAACATCGCCGCCATGTTGTTTCTTGTTTCAATACATTACATTTTCATTTTTTTTCATTCTATTTCATTTTACCAGGGAAACATCACTCAGGCTGCTGCCTGCTTTTCAGAAGTCCCTAGCTAGGACAAACAGAAACAAGCAACATACATTAATTGGGTAATACTTTGCAAAAGGGTACAATGTAAGTCTTGCTAACGGCCGGGCACTACTAGTATACTACAAGCCTGTCGACTATATCGTAGTGTAAAAAAAAAGCCAAATTCTCGCTAAATTCGTCGGCGCTTTTCAACGCCACAATTGTGAATCATATCTGTGCATATGTCCTACATGTTTTTCTTGGTACCCTTGCCATTATTAATCTTTGCTATTTCTCCTTTACTTGGAGAGTACAGTCAAATAGCAGTATACACGGTATTAAACCGCATTGTGTGACGGGATTTATCAACCAAGCCAGTGACGCCATTTTGAATTTGTTTGGTGTTTACGGCGAGAGAGCGGCACACTGACAGGGTTTTCTTTCTGTGTCTGATTCATGGACTCAATTTCTAGATAAGAACGTGCTTTCTCAATGCATACCATATCACCGTAATTCTTAGTTAACTCAAAATTGCGAAGCCAACGCCATTATTTGACAAACAGACGCAGACGATTTTGTTGCCTATATATTAGTGTTTGTTGTGGGCGCCTGCGCGACTCTGAGCTTACTTGTTTAAAAACTTCTTTGTTAGAATTGTTATCTCTTGTAACTACAATGTCAGTACATGCAATGATACCCCTACACGGATATATGATTGTGTGTGTGCTATGATTGCAACTGAATTCGTTCGATATCGAAGTTTTGCTGGGAGTCGTTATGGGTAACGTCATGTAAATTACCCGTACGGGCGTAAGTTACTAAGTAACTCCTCGATAAATGTATCGTTTCTCGGGTAGAATAGACACGGGGATACAATTTGTTAAATTCTTTATTGAAATTTTCAAAACACAACAAAACCATGAATGAATAGCCACCGGGCGAATCGTCCAAGGCCCACGGCACCTCATATCGGGCGAACCGTCCTTTTACCGGGCGAACTGTCTCAATACCGGGCGAAACGACTACGGGCGAAAGATCCATCGGGCGAAACGTCCATAAACCGTTTTATTTCATAAGAACTGCTCTCAAGTAACATCACAAAACCCACACATAACAGAAACGGTGCGATTGTTTTGTCTCAATCTTCCACGGTCTCTGGACAATGTTGTTGAATGAGTTAGCTATTGGGATTGAGTAGACACATGCTGAAAGGTATAATTTTGTCCTTACTGTTTTTCTTCCGAAAGCACTAAGAATTTGCAATAAGTTATTGATTTTACATCAAAAGACCTATACTGACCTGGACGTTATATGAAATCGACTCATAATTGTAATCTGTAATTTCACAACAGACGTTGAAAGCCAAATCTTAACGTTTCTTCATCTGAGACCAGAGTATGCCTACGTGGATGAAGAACACCTTGTAATTGTACATTTCTTTTATTTCCACCGACGTTTCGGTGACCGTCTGTCACTTTCCTCTGGGCAATTCTTAGACTGGTTTAAATTGCACTGTAGCTTACAGATGCTGTTCCAAGTGTAATGTATTACACACATATATGTAATACATGTATGGATTGTTTTACGCGGTGGTCACAAACATAAAGTAGTATGCATTCGCAAGCATAGCTGCACCTATAGCTGCAGTGTATTGTGAACAAGTCAAAGGTGTTTGACTACTGGTGTTTGACAAAACAAGGTCAACTATCCAACAGTTGTGTTAAAGGTGTTATTCTGTTTCTGCTGATTCTGATGCCAGTGAAGTTCATGGTAACTGTTCGTTAATATTGTGCTCATTGCAAAATAAAGGCCATACGCTATTGTACAGTGTTCAGTTTATTGCTAGATGTTGCTGATGGACTATGCTAAAACAGCGTGTCTCTTTAGCCGACATGGCTGCGGGACACAGCACACCGATGTTTTCCAAAAACGTCATTATAATGCCTATTGCTCTCAGATTTGGGATATATGTAGATGTTATATTTGATGATTGCATTGAATGTATTGATATATTACAGCATTTCTATACCATATAATCATTGTTGATCTAGTCATAGTACATGTCCACATATGATATATCATAGAACATGTTAAGAACATACATTACATTCTTTATGTCGCTACACTGGGCATTGGAGACACAGTGGAATGGAATGAGCAGCAAAGAAAGACAAGCCATTGGTGTTTCTTTTTGTTTCAACTAAGTAGCACTGGTATCTGTATGGTAAATTAAATATGACATATAGAGCCGCCTATAGCGACAATCACACACACACGAGAAGATCGTTAATACATGGAAGGGAATGGAACACTTTCCAACAATGCACCATAATAACTAATGTGACAATGGATATGGCATCTCTATATAAAGCCTACTTTGCATTCTCTAAATCTGAAATATTTTGACGTTCAACAATACATAGTATTACGCCCTTATTGTTTTGCGTCCGAAAGCACTACATGAGTCTCGTCATTAGTAGCATGAATACAATATCTACTCATTGATTCATCACAGTATCTTCATTAATAAAATCCGCCTTAAAAGCGCTACATGTTTTTACCATTCATATTTGTGACATCATTTGATAAATGTTGAATTATTCAATTAGCCAATTAGACATTGTGTTCCAATGATTTTTTTCATAATTGTTATATATTCCTATCTTAGAATTTTCGACCCGGAGATAAACAATTGCTGAACTATATGATATATGTATAATGTTATGTATATATGTATATACCGGCCGTAGAACAAGATACATCTAAACAAGTACAGTCTACAAGTGATATGTTCTACACATTTGCTTGTTGCTACACATTTTGACATATCCTGAGTATTCCTTAATACATGTAGACAGTCACGCTAACTGTATTTCAAAAGGTGCACGTTTCTCATCAGTGTGATTTCCTGTACTATCAGCCGTGAAAGACGTTAGCTAATTAGCATAAATTTTACAGAAGGGAAGTCTCAGGAGGGTTCTAGAACCCGGAATCTATAAATGTCTATCTTTGAGCCCTGCAATCAAGTAGCGATCTATGTTTTCATTACCATAACAATGACACCATTCTGCTAAATCTAATCATGTGTTAGCCGTTCATCGCCTACAGAAAATCTACTGGCCAATCACGAATTACTATTACATATACGTCACAATCCCTGACCTTTCAGAAAACAAATTTCTATCATATTAGGGCTAGAGATTAACGTTAACAGTCTTACAAAGTTGGAGTTTTTTCTACTTTTAGCTCTAAAAATCCAATCCTTGTAATTGGCCACTATTGCGCTAAATTACTCCATGCTTTCTTTCTGTCTTTCCTTACTTCTTTCTTTCTAAGACTCCTAAAATGTCTTCGTTACAGGTTTATCTACGTAATGCGTCCAGCATGTCTTCTTCGAATAGTCAGTGCGTCAAAGTGGTAAAGCCTCTACATCCGGGACCTCATGAACATCCGGGGTATCGCTAACATCCGGGACATCATAAACATCCGGGAATTAGGTGCACTTGAAGGCTGATCAGAAAAGCCATCGGTTGCTGCTTGACGTTACAAAAGTTGGTCATCTCGATGGCCTGGTCATGCTAGTTGCCTCCACTGGATGGGTTGTTGCTGCTGTCACCGCTGCTGTTGGATGAGGAGCTTTTCTTCTATATTAATAAATGTGCAAATATTGTACAATTAATTAATCAATCAACACATGATATCAATACAATGTCAATTTAACTATATGTTCTACAAAGTCAATTTGACCTTTGCTTCTTTTGTGATGGTGAAAAAGTAGGAACAGTCTCTGTTACAATGAAATATTTTTCTAAATTCATAAATATGTCTATTTTTATTACTTACTAATAGGTGTTTGAAGTAAGGACGCATAGGTCCTAGCGGTCTATTAAGTACTGAAACCAATTGAAAAAAAAATGCAGTGACTAGGCTTGGGAAAATACGGCCTGTACGGTTCAAATCTACCACAGGAAAATAACAGTTACTGGATCCATCTATTGTGCATACAGTAAGCCTTAGACTGAAAGTAATGAGATAATACCTTTGCGGGGGACGACGTTGAAGAGGATTTGCTCTTCTTATCCTTCTGTAAAATCATATAAAACATCCTGTTATAGGTAACAATAGCAATATTTGATAACAATATTTGAAGCCCTTGTCATGTATAAAGTGCCGTAGTTTTGAATTAATTTGTATCGTATCCAAGATAAGCACTTGACTCTTTGTAAAATAGATCTATCAGTTTTTCGTCATCAACTCAATGGTGTAGAGAGGTAGTTAAATTTGGTACATTTGACGGACCGTGGAAAGCTAGTATTAAGCTAATCTAGCTGGTTGGTGTCCAGCGTGCTCTTTGGATATCTATGGAAAGTAATAAGGCAGATAACTTCCTTCGATCTTTTCTCTTCGTTCGATAAACCTGACTAATTGTAAAATGGCTTGTTCCGTCAAAGACCGCAATATGTTTCACCAGCTCACCAGCATAGCGCCCTGGGCAAGAAGTGGTGCAGTATCGGTGATGGTGGAGGTCCAAATACGATAGTTGGCATTGCGCCATGACACTGGGCCGAATGCATTCAACCCGACTAGCGAGAATGTATAAGTCAGTCAGCCATGGTGTGTTGGTGCATTTTGGCTAGAACATAAAACTGGTCGTAACTTTAGATATGGAGTCATATGTTTGAGTACAAAGATAGTTGTCGAATGGGTCAAAACTGCTGATAAACCACTTAGAAAGCTATCATAGAACCATAGTATGTTGGCACATTTAGGCACTGGTAAGCTTGCCCTTCACGTTCGTAACGGACAACCTGTGGTCTGATCACTGCGACACTAACTTGTTATGCTCACAGATTCTTAGAATGACGATGTAACGCAATACGTAAAAGTATGACTTAGAATACAAAATGACATACACAAAACGTAGAAGAATACGTTATTTATCTCTGAAATTCGTTGAGTATCTTTTGAACCCCGCAGTGCCGCACCGGTACCTCAAGTGCAGTGAGATACCACCTTTACCACCTACGGCACCTTCCACACATGGATTACCTCCCAAAGAATAGCATTAACCTATTGGCAGTCACCCCAAAAATACTTTACGTACTTAAAAAACGGTTGAAGTTTCTGCCGCAGTGAGCAGCTGGGTCTATCCGATCTTGCATATACCAATAACGCTATCGGGTCGCTCCTAGACCTGATTTATTTCGATGTCCAGGATGTTTATTGATCGGCGACATTCAGCGAATTACTTTTATTGCCTTTGTTCGTCCCTGCCAATACCTAGTTGATATGTGACACGTTATAACATGTATAACACTTTAGCCAAAGTACTAAAACTATTTGCCAAGAATAGAGACTTTTCTGAAGATAATTTATCACAGTTTCGTGTCCTGAATATTTCGAAAGCTTGAAAAATGGCAATCCATTGGCGGTGAAGAATTCGCATCAAAGAGAAAAGTGTTCACTAAAACACAGGAAAAATTCCTTCGTATTCTTACCACAGTTGGTCTGGTAATAAAGAAATTTTCAATAAAGATTGCTTAAGGTCAATTGAGGAGCCACTTTTGTATTCACAAAGAATGGTAAAGCATTTATCAAGACTTGGGGCACTTTTAACGATTATCTATCAGAATGGTGCAGTGGCTAACCAGGTAAACTTTCTGTATTGACTTTTTCGTCTACCAAACTTACCTTACTTGAACTCTTGGTCTTTTTTGGAGATTCGGTTGCCTGTGTCGGAACATTCTTTCATGAAATTTACTATACGATTAAAGTATACCATCCTTCTACGCAGGGACATCCAGCAGCCAAACTGCCTGTCTGGATGTACTCTGCTCTTTCAACCGTCACTCTTAGTTACTGACCACCCTGCTAATAGATATTATTGAGCTTACCCTATATACGCGAGACCCCTTTTGAAAACTGAAAGGCTATTCTCTGATTGGCTGACATCTGGGTTTTTTTTGGGGGGGGGGGGCATCCACAGGAACTAAGAGTGACGGTTAAAAGAGCAGGGCACATCCAGACAGACGGTTTGGCTGTTGGATGTCCCTGCGTAGGAGGATGTAAATTACAAATAATGCAAATAACTCTAGTAATATATCATTTGTATCTGGAAAGATGGAAGAATGCCTACTAAGGCGAAACACTACATATTGCTTTCTAACAGCAGTGGTCGTTTACATGAAAAGTCATGGTACATGAAAGTATAGAAATACACAAAATATTATCACAAATATTTATTACCTACAATAGGCAACATTTTAGATAGGTGCATACGACAAATGCTACCTACACATACAGCAAGTCATAATAGTTGTTAATGTTTTCAATGGTAAACATATAGGTCTAAGATATTATGGAATATCATGACTTACCGCTTGGGTCTTTTTAGTCTTTGGCATAACCTGGGTTGGTGTGAAGGGATCGTCAGAACCAGAGTTACTGATGGGTGGTTTTACCTGAGTTTCCGTGCAGATGGTGGATGGATGGAGCTTTGTGACATGAAACATGCAAATTGTCTGCCATGCTACTGCCATATTCACATGCATGTTTAAAATACAAGGGCATCATTTCCATAAGAGTATTGTGATACAACACATCAAAAAGTCTCTCGATTGAAAACAAAGATAGTAAGCAGACTAGTGAATAGAATAATCGTCTGCCATTTTTGACCACTTCTTCAACATTGCAAGTAGGAACTTTCTTGCCTTCCTTGTTATGTTAAGTCAATATTTGAACTTTGCAAATCTGTATTTCTGGGTCCCCTTGGAGGGTAGCTTGACTGATTTCAGTGCCCGATATTTGTTCCCATTTCTTAAAAATCTTTATTAAAAGAAACGTTTAATCTTTTTGATCCATACTCTTTTAGAAACGTGCGCTACATCCAGTGGAATTACTAATTTCTGCACTACACGCAACTAAACACAACTATGCTCAAAACACATATCATACAAACACCAAAATTGCACAAGACAGACCAAGCACAACATTCCGTCGTTTGGCATACCTTTCCTGAAGGAGGAACAAGCGGTTTTCTTAACTTCGGAGTCACCTGAACATGCAATATCAAGTTCAAGTTATATGCAAGTGAACAGGTGAAACATGCATGTCATGAGGTGGTGGGTGGTAAGATGGCAACGTTGTGAAAACATTGTGAAATACATATCCATTAAGTTACGTATACTTTACATTTTGCAAGCATATATATCATCTTACTTTTAAGGAACGGTTAAACATGTGGCTATGCCCCAAGATATAATAACTGTAAGATCATTTTCATGTTTTAAAGGAAGACTGAAACTTTATTTGCTACTAATATTCGAAGTCTCTGATGTTGTTTAGGTGCCTTTTAAAACGAGGCAATGGAAGTGGCAGTCACAAGTCCCATATAAACGTTCCTTTGTTATTTTACCTAATATTAAAAAAGGCTTTTCATATCTACAATACACACGTAGCCTGAATTTTTCAAAGCCAAATAACTATTTTCTTGACATAGGGGTGCTTTTTCTTCCAATTTTGCAGACGATTGTACCATAAATATCATAAAGAATCACGATTGCAACAAATTTGCGAACAGCACAAAATTCCATATCGACATCTTGGAACATAGCCATCAATGGGTTGTTGTCAAAAGGAAGAGATTCTTGTTACAACTGTTGTACAGTACCATTGCAATATCGGCAGTATTCAGCCACACATAAATACATAGGATTACAGCATTAGACTGAAAGTGGTCCATGAGAAAATCGACAAGCTTACGACATAGCAGATATAACACCAATAAATCGATAGGACAGCATTTAGCATCGTCGCATTAGAACGTGAAATACATTCAAATTACATGACTATGAAAGGTTATGTCTGGAATAATGAATAGCGAAATAAAAACATCGAGTAAGGCCTTTTAGAGTAATACAGTTGTTGCAGACTTTTGGTCGTCACAATTCATTACAAAAAATTCAGTGCAGGATTTTAACAGTAATTCCCTTCGGCTTGTTTGAATCGCATTAAGTTTATGGTTAGTCGAGATTGAGAAATTTCATGTTTATGTAAACTAATAACAGCTTCAGAATCTGTTACGTTAGCATTTAGTAATGCGATTTTCTACGTTGCTTTAGTAGCAAAGAGCACTCGGTCTTCCACTTCTTTTCTAAACTACTTATCATTCCATTAGAACAATAAATGATATGCAGCATAGGGCATAGAACTCAACAAAGAATACGTTGAAACACTAATATGGTTGGATGGCCCATTCTGAGTTTCATCATCATCATCGTCGCGGGCTACTTGCCCGGACCAGGTCCACTCTCTCCTTCCAAACGTCTCTGTCCCCCATAGCGTTCTCTAAGTCCTCAACCCGCAACCCCACATCACGAGCAAGCTGGTCTATGTATGTTAGTCGAGGTCGCCCAGCATGTGCATACCCGTGTGTTGGCTTCCACAGAATGAGTTCACTAGCAAGCTCAGTTTAACGTTCAAATATATAGCGTTATATATCGATGTTATGTAATTCACACAAGAGGTAGTATTAGACTTTGTTCATCACCTCTTTTACTATGCCTGTTTAAACCGGCTGGTTTCTTGCCCAGGGTAAGAACAATAAGGAAGTGCTCCCACTGTGACTTGTCCAGCAGTTTGAATGGTGGATTGACCCCCATAACCACATAAACTCATAAACATCCCAGACTGTCTACCAGCTAGAAACAATGGTCAGAGACAGATTTGCATATTACTGGTCACTGATTCAAATATTCTGTACTGGTTTTCATATGAACATTATTAAATCATACAGAATGACCCAAAGTAAGTGTTAACAAAGTTACATAATGCAATGTTTCAATTAGATAAGATCATGTGATAATAAAATAAGATAATACTATCTGCAGTTCTGGAAAAACAACTTTCTTCAAATTTCAAATCATCCTTGTCAAAATTGTATCAAAGCATCTACATGCATCTACATTTCGAACTTGAAAATGTATTCCTTACGACTTATAGCTCTCATGAGTTGTGTGTGTAGAAACATGACTTGTAATAATTGACTTATAGTAAGAGACCAGTATAGACCTATGCTCTGTAGAACTGTACAACAAAAAAAACAACTGCCAGCTGATGTCTCACACTGAATAGCAACCCAGTATTGTCATTACATCATATTCTGGGCTAAATGTTCTTCAACAAGCTAATTTCTCTATGATGTGAAGTCTTACTTCAATTTCTTATCTGTCGTCTCTAGATTTCAAACAGGATTTGAAGAGTAACTTGTACTTTCTCAGTCAGGCTACCACTGATGTTAACTGCACGGGTGCCTGTAGCATACTGAAGGCCATAGTTTATATTATATGGTCTTTATATAGTTTTACCAGCCGGTTTAACCGTTATCTTTATGGCGTGACTGTGTACATTGAATTGATCTAAAATCCATTAGAAATCACACAAATAAGGTTTTTACGGATGGACCATTAAATCAACATGAATAATTTATGTCAATACCGCAGTATAAAGAAGGATTTTAAAAGCACTCAGGCGCCAACAGATGTTAGTTGCTTTCTCGTTAATGTGAATTAGTGAATTATTGTTGCATGTAATGCAGAAAAAGGTATTTACGTATTTTGCTTCCTTGCAAAGAAAAGCACCTAAAACCTTTAAAAATATGGCACCAAAAAGTATATAAACCGTCGGTCTCGCAAAGAATGATGTAAACTAGTTACGTCTTGTTGCCTGTGATGCATAAAAACGTACATTCCCACTAAATCTTTTTCCATAAAGCTAAAAATTGCAGTCCTAGCTTTTTACTGTTTTTAGCATCTTCAAATATGTCTATATATTCATGGCCTTTTAATGCAATAGTAGCCCTGCCTCTAAACCCTTCGCAGAGTTTGCCAATACCGAACGCATTTGGATACCATTGATGAATTACGTGATGATGAGTTTATGGCAAAAACCTGACACTTATTCCACAAGGGCTGCCAGACGCCATCGGAATCAATGTCTGCTCCACCAAATAAAATAATAAAAACTAAAGCTTCGGGGATACAAGTATTGAGCCACTTCTAGTGCCCCAGGTGCAAGAAAAACCTTGTCTAAATCACCCAACTGACCTCCATCCATCCAGTGACCCTTTGATGATTCAGAAAGCAATCTATCACCAATGAAAAGGAAACTACTTTTCATGATGAGCCGAAGATTGGCTTTCTTTTGTACAGAGGCCGAAAATGATGTTGTTGATTATGTGCTGGGATGATTGGCCTTTCGATCCTGAATTGTTGTATGTCAGTGGGAGAAGGACGTGCTCTCTACTATTGCAGTGACCACGGGGGTTTGATTGAAGATGCCGTGTCCGTTCCCTGTCGGATACTTTTATGCTGCAACGTACTACATGTATATAACGCCCTTCAAAGTAGACAGATAGCAATATTACAGTTTCAGTTTACAGTGTGTTAATAGTGTGCTAAAAACACAATGTACTGTACATGTAGAGCAGTGGACGACCAAACATATATACGGGAAAGTGTCTATTCAGCCATACCATTAAGTCACAATGGCTTTCCTAAAAGTTCCCAAAAGTTCCCGAATTCACAGTCACAGAAGCCACAAAGTATAGACTTAAGGTGAGGCTTTGTTTTTCTTCCTCTGCGTCCAAAAAACTCAGACCCAACCTATCTAGATACATCCAAAACTAGTCTCCCTCAATAATGATGTTCATCACAGACATGGCAAAAGTGACCCAACCCACAAACAAACATTTTCCTATCTACCATGAACTTGCCAATAAAATTTCATAAGATAATGACAATGATGTATTGGTATTCTTCTTTTTCCCTGCAACTGGAAATCAGTGAGAGATAAAACAAGAAATCTTTTAAGAAAAGCTGTGCATTGCCGCGTATTTTATGACTAAACTGCTGAGAGCGACACCTAGCTTCTTCAGTAGGAAATGCAGCAAAAGGGGATATTGGAAATTTACCTCATTATCATAGTTTATGTCACATGAATTATTGGCACATTAAACAGGTTTTGTAAAACTTTTTGACCCACAATGAATATGCATTATTTTTCATTACAAAATAAGTTCCTTCTGATGCAATTTGTGATATATCTTTATATAAACATGGTGAGTTAAAGCGTAGATGTATTACGCTGGACCACATACAGTAACATGCGTCTAGAAGAGAGTTTTAATACTCGCCTGGAATGTACCATTGTCTAACTAAGCAATGAAACTCGGCAAGGAAAGAAGGGCCTTTGGAAGGGGCTTTGGAAGGGCTGGGTTAACATTGCTTGAACCATTGATCCATCCAACCATCCAACCATGTAAATAGTGGGCATAAGGCATTGCCGCTGGCGCGGCAATGCAAAAAAATGACTGCTTCAGCTTAAGTAGATTATTCCAAATGTAAAATGATAATGCTGTCGATGCTACCACCTAGTAGTGTCAGCTATTATAATATTTTGCACAGTCAGTGTTGCAAAAAAATATCGTCAAGTCCAGGGAGCTGAGATAAGCTACTTGAAAACTTATTTTTGTTAGCTAATGGACCGAATCAAGTATCAAAGTGCCTTACTACAACAGCAGCTGCCCTTTTCATTGTGATCGATAGCTAGAAACTTGAGTGCAGAAAAGAAAGGCAGTACGAAGCCTTGGCCATGTGCCAGGCACTTTGGGGATACTCTTATAAAAGGGATGGTCCCGTGGTTGATGTCTCACACTAACGCATCGAATGACAAGATAATTATTTGATCAGGCAGTCAGAGTCTATTAGCTACACCAGTGGCTATCGAAAATCAACACTGCTGTCTTCCCAAATGCTTTGCTCAGTAGTAGGAAGAAAATTAGCCGCAGTGTCTAGCAGGGGATATGCCTCAATTTATGTGTACGCAGCTGCCGAAAGCGTTAAATTAGTTCTTCATACTATCGGCTAGTGGCCCACCATGCAGCTATTTTAGATCAGTCAAATTGAATCTTACGACGCGTCCTTCAATCTTGGTTAATTGCAAATCCCTTCCACTTCCACAAAGATAATAAACTTTTAAGTTTCTTGCTTGTATATCTGTGTCTTTAATGTTTCCCCAATCTTGAAATAGGGTAGCAACATGTTTTTCAATTCCTCAATTAATCAAAAAATTATTGGCTTCTTTGTACTTTCTACTTGCTTGTTTGCTGGGTGAAGGTGGATTTCTTTATTTTCATACCGAAAGACTCTGCGTAACGGACTAGCAGCTTACTGTACTATTTCACATGAGTCCAATACAAACTAAGATAGGAAGCAATGTGTTATTTCAATGCTTGACTTCTGCATATGATTCCTTTTGCTTTTCTTTCTGGCTGAGTGTTTTTGGGTTGCTTTAAATGGGTTGCTTAAAGACAAGTGTGCTACTCAGTTCCCCTGACCTCCTTAAGACCTGGTACTAAGACGCATTGTAGCAGCAGTTTGCGTCTTGATTGATGTCACGGGGACGCTCATAAACTGCCAGCCCGCTGAAAGAAAATCGAAGCCGACTATCGTTTCTGTCTGTCACCCTGGCGGCCCAGGGGTACCTCAGGACCCGAACAGCGATTCTTAATTGGATTCCTGGCGCAGTGTTGAGCCGGGGAATTGATTTCTTGGAAAGATTACGAAGTGAGATTGACACGTCACGTGCGTGGTGCGATTTGGTGGCAGATAAAACTGTGCCACATTTCTGAAGATATTATGTCACTGACAAGCGATATCGCCCAAAAACCCGGACTTACCTCAAATCTTTACGTTTAGTTAGATGAAAATCGATCATATGCATGTACTGTTTTTACATGCAACAGTAGGAATGATCCCGCACACTCTAGTAGTAGTTTGTAACTACCTTTACTACACCCCAGTAATAAATTGCTGTTTCTGTTCAGGACTTAAGCCCGTCTACTGCGCTCCACAAAAAGGGCCGGACTGTCTACAATGCTGCAATTACTTATCGAAACGGTAAATTGGTTGGACGTTCCATGCGGAAAATATGGCTCAGATACTCACCAGATACTTCTCTTCACCAAATGGAGAGGGCAGTCTACCACACTGCAGTACATCATTGATACAACAAAAGCCTGGGCATTTGTTGTTCCTGTCTTTTTGTTTTTCATATGTACCTCTTTTTTACCAGGTTTTGCCCTGAAGTATATTCAAATCACGTGTAATGTATAAGATACAGAACAACCCCTTCCCTCTTCGTGTTTGGTGAAACTTTGCTCACACTATCCACTTAACTCATCATCACCGAACAAAAACCCAGCTTCCTACCATCCTCCTGTAAGATCAATGAGACCGCAGTGGCGCAGAGTAAAATCATTGGCAAGAATAATTTATCGCTGCCAAGCTAACATATTATCAAAAGCAACTTTATCAATAATTAAGGACCAGAACAAAGCTAAAGAATATCGAATTACTTTGACCTACGGACCTAACCATCGTTCATCACTTACGGTGTATGTATCATACTAGTACTCCTTCCTTAATACTATATTGTATTTTCGATCTTCTATGGTAATAGAAATACAAATGCAATGTGCTTTATTTGCAGATAAGGTATCATATCAACTGTATTTCCCCTGTATGTAAATTAAACTATGGTCACAATTATGTGCAGATGATGTTACTAGATTACCAATCCTTATTCTTGAGATCTATTCTGTATTCTTTTATTGCATTCTATAGTTGATCATACAAAAGTCACTGTACTTTTTGCCGTGTCAATAAAGTTTGTCTTTTGTTTACAGAAACTGAAATGTTTGTATATCGTGATATTTGTGAATATTACTACTAGATAATTTAAAATCAACTTTGACTACTCATCTATGTGTTGTATGTGTAATCAACTTCAATCAATGGGCATTTAAGATGAAAGGAAAAGTGTATTATCAAGTCATACATTAGCTGACGTCCTGGTGTTTGTAAATACATATGCAAAGTTTACTTTAGCACCAATTTGGCTTGATATAAGTTGTTTTCGTCCTTTTAGTCCAAGACCTTTACAGTTGCTTTCAATAGGGCAAGGTCACTTGTGAAGTCGTCTTTTCCTAAGACAAAAATGCCGAAGATTAAAAGATCGACTGAAAGTTCAATTTCATGTACTGAAATGTTCTGTTTGCAATTTCCGTACTTCTGTATCTGCCTCTTCGTTTGGCCATTGGTCCCTCGTCCAATACATGATATATTGCATATTAGGCGCCACATTAACCTACTGCAATCGATGTCACTCCGCTCCGATGTACGTCGGAAAAACAATCTAGTTGGGTCAATAAGCTTGAATCTAATCCATATAACTGCAGTATTGGAGGAGAACGTCGGTACACTTGGACTTATATGTCATCGTTTGATCAAATGGGCCGTTGGAGACATTTTTTTCTTGCCGACTAATTATCTTTATTTGCAGACAAGGACAATGTGGCACTGCACTCAAGTTTAACTTGCATACACAGTACAGATAGAGGTAAAGTTAGTCTTTTATTTTACCGACCGAAGTCAGGTAACCATTTTTACACCTGGGTGAAGTGAGGAAGGTCGTGTTAAGTGCCTTTCCCAAGGGCACAACGTCGGGGGCACAGCGGGTATCGAACTCGGGACCTCTAAATTCAAATTCCGAGCCGAATGCTCTACCAGTTACGCCCCACCTTTATTCATTAGCTACATGTAGTTGTCAAATTGATAAGTTGCAGTGAGACAAAAAAAATTGCAAAAACATATTACAATTTTCCAAATTTCTAGGCCCCTGTGAATTTTGAACATTTACTTTTCTATATAAACCCTTTGGATTTTTTTTTACTCTCATTATCAAGGAATGCGCATTTTATTTTATTAATTAAAATAACAAAGTACGACGTTTCATTAGGAGCTCTGCCTTTTAACAAGATAATGCCTGCTGCAGTAATGAAGAAATGTTTGTCTGATTCTTTAATTTGCACCGCAGTAAAGGTGCACTCTCACTGCACGTGCGTCACGCGTGCGTCACTCCGGGGTTTGAAAGATACTCAACGAATTACAGAGATAAAGAACGAATTTTCTTTCTTTCTGTATATTTTGTCGTCTTCTAAGTCATACTTTTACGTATTAAGCAATATCTGAATTCTAAAAAAAATCTAAGAAAATAAAATAAACACTGACGCAGTGAAAAAAAACCTGCAGTGACGCAAGCTTGACGCAAGTGCGGTGAGAGTGCATCTTTAGAAAGCTGTGTAGCAAATTGGCCTCGCTCCAGATTTTTCGCTGCAGTCTCAATGCTTCATCAAAAGAAACCGATTCAAAATTACTTTGGCAACGAGCCACCGGTCATAGCAGTCTTTTTATGCCATGGTTTTAATCTATAAAGATATGGCTAATTTGCATTGAGTTGTGTACCGCCGCTAATAAGAGCTACAAATTGAAATTAGATACGTTTCATTAGATCGTTATTGAAATTCTCCTCAATCACAGCGTGGACCAGCTGTCATCTTTTCACAGTCCTGCAAGTAAATCATAACGTAATGAGAATTGACCGACTAATAGTCTTGCGCAAAGTTCAATCATTTTAGTATTCTTCCTTTTAGCAGTCTTTTGACAGCATCATTTGCCATCTGGTGCTTTTTGTTCAACTTGCTGCTTACATATCATCGTATTGTCCAAATTCTGTTTTAAAAGCCACTTCTATCAAAGAATACATCATAAAGTTATATGATATATGTAGAGATAAAAAATCTATTCCTTAATAGATTAGTAGATTTATATACATGTAGTTGACCTTTTTGCATTTACCATTTTCCATTATTCTTATACCTTGCAATTAGCATTCGTGCCTTGCACATGAAGATTTCCTAAACCAAACGCAGGTGGGAAAGGAACAGCTAAGGATCGAGTTCGGTAAATCTGCAATAAACTCGATTGAAATCTAAGCCCCAGGCAGTCTAGCTACCTCCCCACCGTGAAAGAGTCCATGCTTAAGCCCCCTTTCCACCAGACGGCTCTCACTGCGACCTAAATAGGATATGTCTAACCTTCGCTTCACTACATACAAATTGTAAAAGTGTGACTGAGAAGACAACAAAATACACAAAGTGTAAAAAAGATTCGTTTCTTTTCTGTACAATTCATTGAGCGATATGTCAAATTGTAGGTCGCAGAGAGAACGCGGCGAGAGCGACGGCCTAGTAGAAAGTATTATCGAAACGCAATGCGGCAAAGCGCTAAAATATGCTGCCGCAGTAAGCATGCGTGTTGCATTGTTATGGGCCCATTATTGCCTGGAATATTGATTGAACCCCCTATAGGTAACATTTGGTCTGTCAAATAAATCACCTTCCAACTTTCAAGGTGCATATAGGTTAGGAAGGCTAATTTGCATGCAGGAAGGCTATGGTAAGGCTAATTTGCATGCATTTAGAAAATGCTATCATGCATTAGCGTTTGCTTTGGAAATACATGTAGCTCATACTCTTTGTTTGAAAGCTAGTCAATATGCTTATCAATAGAAAACTAGGCTGCTAGATTACACTGTTTGTTGTAAAATCTTCTAAAATTCATGTTCCCCCTTAGTGTATGCAGACATTATTTTCTGTATGCAAAAAGAGAACGGCTCCATAGAGTATTCGCTTGAAAAAAACAATAGCCATGAAATGTTGGTGATTTGAGCATGCAGGTTTGCTTTCTGAGTTTAACATTAATCTAGATAACGTTTATTGGTAGAGCTCAAACTCCATGACGTTTTTTCCCCATTTACTTAAATAGTCGCCGCAACCCTTTGACACCAGTTTGCACCAGTTTTAAACTTCACTCTTGGTACCACCTTTCCACAAGAACGGCACTCTCACCGCGCTCTCACTGCGACCTAAAATTTGACATATCGCTCAACGAATTGTATTGAAAAGAAACGATCTTTTTTACACTCTACGTGTTTTGTTGTCTTCTTAGTCAACCTGTTCCATTTTGTATAATATACCCAGTGTGAAAGATAAGGTTAGACATATTCTACTTAGGTCGCAGTGAGAGCGCAGCGCGATCGTCGTCTAGTGGAAAGGAAGCCTTATCGATTTGACACCAGAGAGAGGGTACGCGTGATGACAGCCTACCGGGCTTTAACAGATGGGTATGCCAATTGTGCCGCAGTATAAAAACTGTTGATGCAGGGTTGGAAACCTTATCTCCAAATCTATTATTTTCAACCACGTTATCCGTTTTCTTTATCGGCCATGTCCAAAGAACACATAATTTCCAGGACGACTACATAATCAGATAAGAATTATTATTTCCTTTGACGGCAAAATTCACGGGAAATTATCAGTTTAATGTGAGACCAAAAAAGCTTGATAAGATACGTGTACCAAACGAAAGTACATTATGCAGAGGAAGCCATCGGAACGTTAATATATACGGTCGTGTACACGTATAATGTTGAAATAGTTGTGTCCAAACAGATATTGCATGTAACTCCCATTACACACACGGATACAGATATATGTATGTGATGCAACGTTGACCAAAGAGGTAAAAAAAAAAAAAACTCTGCTTCTATGATAGGTTTATATACCAGGCTATATACGAGGGGCCTTCAAACAGTAATGCGACTTCTTTATAGAGGCTCATTTTTTTCATGGATTGATTTGAAATTTGGCACACAGGTACAAGAATATATCCTCTTGAGATTGAAATATCTCAATTTGTTGCTCAGATTTTTATGAGTGACTGAGTTGAGTTCAACTTGACCACACCCTTTGGAGCTTGTCAGGAGATCAGTTCCTCTAGATTGGACCATTTTAGAACTATTATAGGAAGCTGAAATTTTTATTACTTTTTGAAGGCCCCTCGTAGCACACGCAAAGCAAAACCGCTCTTGGTATGGGTACTTTCTTGTTCTCGCGTGTCTTATTATCTATGCCATTTGGTTTGCAATAAGAATACCTCAAGAGAGACTGCTAATTGCTTTAAGGCTCCGTGTCAGAATTTAGCTGTCAACCTGGCGAACAAATTTGTAACTGTAACTTGAATAATTGAGTGTAATCTGATATGCGTGCTCCAAGGAATAAAGAAATGTGTATGATGTATTGTGGAATATATGTTTGAATACGACTACATGGCATCACAGCAAACTCGTTCAGATATTGTCGCCGTTTTCTGTTTTCATTTTCTGATTGTCTGGGATTTGTCTGTGAACTAAAGTTCAAATTAGGTTTGAACCAACCTTGTTTGAACCTTCCTTACATATCACAATTGGCATACCAGGCAACGTATTTATACAAATCATATACTTACATACATTGCTAACCTAAGGCCCTCCCTCCGTACTCTCAAACATTAAAAAGATCTTTTGAAACTACCTTCCATATGCTTGACCCTTCAATCGGTTCTTACCCTTGAGCTGTTCTTCTTAGTCGAGACCATTCCCGTCATTTAGTTTTTTTTTTTCGGTAAATCTTCCTGCTTTGGGGACTATATCAGCCACATATATCCATGTGTACTTAGCACTGCGCTATGTGGCATCTGCCGGTCGGAATAGGATTAGTGACAGCCAACCAAAGTAAAATATGAAAAACGCAACTTGAAAATCTCTTCTAAAATAGGCAAACATGTTGAATAATTGAACAAGGCCATAAAATAGTTCCATCTATCAAACCTTAATCCCACCATGACGGTGTGTGAAATAGCATAATCCGAGCATACCGCACTGTGCATAAGGTGATTAGTCTTTGACAAAACCTCTATACCCCTGTCACATTATCCACAATCTTCCGGCGTATCGATGGAAGATCGGTCATATTTAAGATCGACAGCGGGTTGCGAGTATTTGTCACCTAAAAACCGTCCCTGTCACGTATAAGCCATACTTTGTACAATTGCTGTGCAATGAAGTTATTATCATAAGCGAGGCTCGGGCGATTGCCGCAGAATCGTCGCCCGATCGATTTTCGCCAAATGTGACGGGAGTATACTACCTTCTTTCCACTGGGACGGCACTCTCGCCGCGCTCACTCTGCGACCTCAAATTTGAAATATCACTCAACGAATTGTGTAGAAAAGAAACTATTTTTTTGTTACACTTTGTGTGTTTTGTGGTCTTCTCAGTCACACTTTTACATGTTGTATGAATTACCCAGTGAAAAAGCGAAGGTCAGACATATCCTATTTAGGTCGCAGAGAGAGAGAGAGAGGGCGCGCAGCGCGATCGCCGTGTAATGGAAAGGCGGCCTAACTTGCTACATGTACGCAGCTAGAACTTTTGCTTTAAGCCTTGACAAGCTGAAAGGAACTGTTGGGATCCGTACTAACCGTACTAACTATTTTTTCAGATAACATTGAAGCCGAAATTGAAAGATAATTTTTGAATAAAATGTTTGCTGTACTAAGTCGTTAACAAAATATCTTGTTACACGTGGTAAGAACGTTTCCTTTTTACAAGCCGAAGAGAGCCATTGAAAATCCTTTACTTTTTACCAGCCAAAGTGAACTGTTTAAAACCTGCAAGGTGAAGAATGTAAATCTTTCGCTGGAGATTTCGCTTAGAATACCTAAGCGTTATCAGTCGTTAGAAACGTACATTTGCAGGAAGTTAATGCAGTTATCACCTTAGGGTCTGATGTACGGAAATGAAATGAAATCTTACCCTTGGCATCTTGGATGGTTAACTGTAGTTCACGGTTTTACAGGAAAAGGAGAGGATTTGGAAACCGTCCCTTTGGAAGATCCCCAGACGAGAGGAGGCGTAGTCACGCTGAAGCTGGAACGAACCGGCTGCAACAATCTGCACTGCCAGACTCACTCAAGAGACGGAACTCTACAATTTGCATCTATAATTCGGACTAGTCCATTGCCCAATGACGGTAATTTTGCAGAAGATTGCAACGTTTGTGAAGGTCGCTATAATCATATTATGACTATGCGTGTGCAGAGCTAAGCATTAACAATAATAATTGCGACGTGCAATTTGAAAGTGCATTCGTTGTCAAAGGCAACCGTAGCATTTGGAAGAACTTTGGAGGTGTTTCCTTTGGCTGTCAATCACCAAGAGGGGCGTGGCAATGGGACGACATGCGCACCGATAGTATTGCTTGAATGAGCTTATGTCAGCAGAAGGTGCCTAACAAAGATTAGAGATGGCTGGGGGATTTGCATGCTTTTAGCAAAGTACGTGGCGTGTAAGTACCATCTGTATGCCGTCTTCTGCACGCTATGTTTAGGCCACATCGGTATAACATCGACTGAAGATTCAACGGAACGCTCTACAAATTTTTTAAGACTTTGTGTAAATTTTTGTCTTTTGAATTATACTTTGCATCTTGCGTGATTTGCAAACGATGAAATCAAGAGTTATACAAATCATACATTCAGTCCTGCATGCCATTAATTTTGTTACATGCCGTCGAGTGAAAAGGCCTAATAATAGAAGGCGTTTCAGAGAAAGTTGGACGTTATACTAGATAACATTGTAACCTAAGTACCCGTTATAAGATTCTTTATTAACTTAATTAAATCACATACTACGAACAAAATGCCAAAACTCTAAATTACTTTTTTTTGCATTTTTGTTATTACTAAATTACTAATGGATTGGGATATTATCTTTTCAGCATTTTCAATCGGAAAAGCTGACGTCATAGTTCCTGCGGCAGCCATCTTGCTGACCTACACTCGAATTTAGTGACACCAAAGGGACGTAAAAGTTAACATTGCGTGAAAATATCGGCATTTGGCCGCTTTACTGTGCACGTTAGTTCTAGGGACATAAAGTAGGGCAAGCAAATAAATCTCGCATCACAGCATAGGCGAATTCACTCACCCTGAAACAAATGTATGGAAACGCTCTGAAACTAGGTGGTACAATATGGAATAGTATCTGTCAAGATTTCGTCATAGAACTGTTGAATATTTTTCGTTGGCTACTATTTAATTATTCTGGTGTATTTAGTCTGTGTTGATTTTGACTTAGTAGTTTCGCTGACGAAGATTTCAGTTGTGTTGTAAGCTCACAAGTGTTTTGCGTCAAAAGGTAGTAATGTTTCGCCTACCCCAGGGCTTGGATATTGGTCCATGGTACATTCGGGTCCTTGCACCACGACTACCTAGATTAAGGTCGAAAGCCTACTGTAAGTGCATTTAAGTTCGCGGAGATTTAATTTTGCGGTAGCGGGAAAATTGACTTTTTGCGGTCAGTTCAATTTTCTGGTAGTACCGTGCACTGTTGTCTCTTATTGCCATGGAAAATGTTCGCGGTGGTTTTAAATTCGCGGTGAAGCGGCCGCCGCGAACATAAAACCACCGCAGTTTCTACATTTACAGTATGTTGGGCATCCCAGCGAGGGTTGGCTCAAGTTATCAATCTTGAAACGGACTTCTGTTACATAATGGTGGTACTTCGGGACTGTATGAAGCCAACCCATATGCCCCTGTTTCTACTTTAGTGGTACCATATCGATCGATTTCTATACGTGCTGTTTGGACAGTGACAATATACCGCGTCCCTTCGGCGGTAAGAATAGCAGATGTCACCAGAATCGATCAGACAATGGCTTTGCTTCAGTATTATGACCTGTCATCGCTTTACTGCAGTCAATGGGGAAGGCGTTGGGAGACTCACAATCACGGCAGATTGATCAGCTGACGGAGAGGACCTATACCAAGGCCTCCGCTAAGGACATGTAGCCTGATGTTCTAAAGGTAGAAAACATCAGTAAACTCAAAATAATTTCAGACATCAAGCTATATTTCTGAGTCAACATAAACAATATCCTAAATATGAATAAACACATAAACATGAATAATGCTGCACTGTGATCAACTATTGCTGTTTACTGTAAAGCCGAAATGAACCACCAATCGACCATTTAACAATCCTACTAGCCAATAAACAAAAGTACAGTAGCCTCCGTAATAGAGAACATGTTGTCAACGGATTTTATAATCGATGATATGAAAGAGTTTTTGATCCAATAGATACTGATGTAGATTCATGAGTTGCTCTGATTTTTAAAGTTTTTTTATGTTGGTCAGCAACAAAGTGAATATATGTGTACATGCGTGTATCAAGAAGCATAGTTGACGATATGGTTGAATAATCTTCACAGCAGAAAACCAATATCTTACACTTGAAAATGCCTATTTGGTCACTATTACTTTATGGTCGAATGACCTATATACTGGATATGGGATTTTTCTTTTACAAAACTAGTCAATCTCACCTTAGCTTATTTCTTATTATTTGTTAGATATGACTTGGAAATTCTTTTTTTTTGTGAATATTAGTGAATAGGGCTGTGACAGAAATGATTCTAACAGCTCTTCAGAGAGCAACCCCTAATCTTGTTTGTACCTGGATGATTTGTGTCTTGACTAGCACAAAAGCGTGCAAATAATCCCTTATCTCTGTAATACACATGCATCGCTGGGTGTTTACCATAAATCGATTTAAGAAATGAACTATGAAAGAACGTCAGGTTTTGTCAGTTATGAGCTCTTTTGCAGTATTAGTTTAGTTTTGGTGACAAACCGTCAAATCAGAGTTTGGATTTTGTAGTGAAAGACCTTCATATCATATTCTTCTCACTTCTTTGTATTCATGAAGATGTGGAGACGGATCATATTTCAGATATAATTTTTGTCTAGTCACGTGACAAATATGGATTTATCTATTGCGTTTAGATGTTTGAACTTCGGTAAACATTCTTTGCTAAAGTGACAATACATTTTTCCCTTATGAAATAGTTTACACTGCAGGAAATTTCGTTCATCTTCTACTTGATTAGCATTGCTAGACAGCATACTGTTGCCATTGGAAGAACCATTGGCCCAGGATATAGGCTTATATTTCTTAAAATAGACTGCCTGAAGTCCTTATCGCAATTAATCTTAATGAATGTATTGATTTATCCTAGTAATATGACGTCTTCTTTGATCATGTTTCCTCTTATAGCTGGAATTCTTCCGGGAATCTACGACAGTGAGGAGGTAATGGGATCCTTTGAGAAGGTGAAGGACCGACTCTTGGTTCAGGAATTAGACGAAGGAAATCTCGTACCTTCAATTTGCGTACACCAATAGATTGATTAAATAGATATATGCAATTTCTTTTGCGTAAAAGAGATGTCAGAATGAGATCTACCATTGGGTCAAACCTTTGTTCCTGTATCCACTGTAAAATCTCACCGAAATATTACCAGCCATTGTAGCCACTGATTTTGATGTTGTTGTTTTAAGATAGAAGAGGACAATGTAGCAGTGCGTTGAAGTTAGTAACTAAATCTTTGAAATTGCTACAAAGGGACAGACAGAAGGTAAACGAGCCTTTTGGGAACTGCAAGGGCTGTGTGTTGTTCTTTTACCTCCCCAACCGTATTAAGGCACCATTTAAACATGTGGATGAAGTGAAAAGGTCGTGAGAAGTGCCTTTTCAAAAGTCACAAGATCGGTGACATGACAGAACTCGAAGCCGGGACCGTTCTGTTTTGACTCTGCCATCACGCCAAAAACCACTTTCTTATTTCATGTTGATGTTCTTATCCCATTAATATTGTTGGTACTTTAGTCAATAAAATGGTACGTACAGTACGAATGTTTATCAAGGCATGACTGGAGAGTGCCTTTATATTCATTTCATTTTTTATTCAACCGTTAAGTAATACATATCGCCCGTGAAAAGAGCTACACACAGAACAGATATCGAAGGGAATTTATATAGACATGCATTTTTTCACTAACAATCTCGAACTAAGAGAGTCCACATTGCTCGCGCTTTCACAATCCTAGGTTGCCTGACCATGATTTCCTAATGTGTGTATGAAGCATCACATTGTCAACCGCAGGGACGGCACCGATTCAATAAACCGTGATATGAGATCGATGGATAATTTATCCCATCGTTGAACTGAAAGATACTTGAAAAAAACGGCCATAAAGACATTAAATACCGTCTGTTGTAGAAAACTTTGAAGATAGACATTTTTATTAAATCAAAGCCTGCTGACAAGGAAAACATGTTCAAATCTTGCTAAAAGTTTACAAAAAGTGCTAACGATATAATTGTTTCTTGGTCTCTAATCATTTCTCCTCAAATAAGTGATTCTTTACACATTTGTTTGATACATTTAACCCTATTCAGACCGGGGGGGGGGGGCGCTTTTGAGGCCCGCGCTAACTTCGATGTCCTATAACGCCAGAACGGCTTACGCTAGAGCCACCAAATTTGGTGAGTTTTCCTAAAAATATGTTGGCAACAATTTTGCGAAGTTTGACAAATTTTCCGGGTTTTTTGGTTGCCATGGCAACCGTTTGTTGACAGGCAGATTTGCCAAAAATCACTATTTTTTTGTTCTAACTATGTATTTTTCACTGCAATTTTGGTACATAAATAAAATCTTATATTATTCAGCATATCTTTCATAATTATATATGCATAAATTATGCTAATTTGATGACGTCATCAGCCCAAAATCCAAGATGGCGGACCGAATGGCCAAATCAATAATAACAAGCTAATTATCCCTTAAAATTTGTAACTACCTGGTATTTTTTCATCAAAAACCATCTAAATGAATGAATTTAGTCTATTTCCATTGCCCTTTGTGATTATTTGTTGCCAAAAAAGTATTTTTATGAATTCAAGGTGGTGGATATAATATGGCGGAGCCCAACTTGTATCTTAGATGTGCATGACGTCATTTTATGACGTCATATTGACGTCATTGATGTTGTTATTGGCAACGCAAGTCGTAATAAACATTATTATTCTGTTATCTGCACTTGTTGTTACATTTTTGTAGCATAACTTGAAGTTTTCTGAGAATACCCATTTTTCATGGGTTTGGCCAATGTAATCAAATTGATGACGTCATAATTACGTCATCTTACGTCAACGTAACGTCAAACGTCACATACTTGTCAGATATTATGTCGAAATTATGTTTTAAAAATTTAGTGGCCCTATGACACGTCGTTTTAGAGTTATAGGACTTAGAAGTGGAGGGCCTCAAAAGCACCCCCCCCCCCGGTCCAGGGATGACCAAAAAAGCCCGGTTTGAATAGGGTTAATTGATATTTCAGAAATCAAGAAAATTTGAAGTTCCGAGGCATATGATCATTATAGATTTTTTTCTAACACTTGCTAGACAATAAACACCAAATACCACTAAAATTCGCCCATATATTAATTAGCAATGTAGATATGATGCTAAATAAAATTAACGCAAACAGTAACATTGGGTGACGGTGACAATGTAACATTAGTATTGTCAACTAAAGCTTTTGATCCAAGGGAAATACCAATGTCCTAATTGATATTTTTTGGGACATTACAGACCATGACGTCAATCATAATCCAATGGACTTTCAATTTACCGCATCATCAACGAGGCAAATCTGGAATTAATCATACAAATGGTATCCGTCACACCGATGGTCACAAATAGGATACTGGCTCATCATCATCAGAGTCTTTTATACGTACTGTCGAATGACCGAGTGGCTATGCTGGCAAACGTTGGATCGAGAGGTCACTGCTTCAAATGCTAACTAGAAGTTGTGTCCTTGGGGAAGGTATGCTTACAGGAGTTTTCCCACTCCACCTAGGTGTAAAAATGGGTATTGTACTTTGCTTGGGGAGGTACCAAGCCGTGAGAGGACAGGGTTTGTCCCCAATTTCCCTAATGTCAACAACTTATCAGCCTTCAAAGCAAATGTCCACCGCTATCTCCGTGTACAATTATTCTCAACTTCTTAATTCATTGCCTTGTAGTGTTCAGGACCTTGCTCTGAACAATCTAGTTAAAAACATACAGTGTCCTAGACACAGTATAAAACAACCCATTGCCCTTATACAGCCTGATAAACATCCATGCCAATAGCTTTTACGTGTTCAGCGCTGTGAGCATGACAGTGGACAACTAGCCTAACTCGACTCTTGCCAGGTATGCAGCAGTATTCACGGATGAATGTTAAGAACCATTCATGTCTCTTACACATTCCTTGGCCATCACATCATTATCAAGTATTACATTGGTGCCTTGGTGTGACATGAATGATCCTGCATGAGTGATGCTCTTCTAATCATCTCCGCAATAGACAAGTACTAACATTAGCCAAATGAATTAGTTTCTACAAGACACTATAAAACTACTTCCCCCGGTCTCGCCATGCTCTAACTGCAACCTAGAATTTGACAGATCGCTCAACTAATTGTATATAAGACAAAGGACAGATCACACTTTTGCATTTGTATGATATACCAAGTATTGAACCAGAAGCTACACACATCCATTTTAGCTCGCAGTGAGAGCGCAGCACGACCTTCGGCTAGTTGAAAATGACCAACAGTAATATAAAGCAAAAACGATCCATAATTGATCATTCAAAACAAGAAGGAGGAAATGCCATGTGCGTAATATTCACCCAGACAGTAAAAATTAGATTAAAACTATGAGGTTACATAGACATCAGTGGTATATGCCGTGTTCTACTTCCACCAGACTAATTCACCTTTCCCTCCTTCATCAGCGAACCATGGATGAATGTCATAATAATTGGTTTGTTGATGAATGGCGTGGTCGCCTCTATGCTGTACATCTCTATTAGATACCTCAGGTGGTCTTCATCAAACCTGACGGAGCGATATAAAAGAGCAATTTATTCCGACACAGCTGGCCTATTTCCCGTGATTTTTATGAAACGTTGTTTCCGTCAGACATTAGTTATAGACGAGCGTCAGCTGTCTCTTAGATAACGTGCAACCAAAAAGCCAAACGTCTTTGTCATAGATGTAATTTGACCATATCCCGTTATATATATTCAATAGAAACATCATATCACATCAACTAAGATATTCGTCTACGTTATTCACATCCTACTTGTATAAGATGGAAACATATCAAAACCAAAAAACGAAACGTATTTGTCATACATGTCAATTTGATCCTATTCCTTTATAGCTATATTCAATATAAATATCATATCACATCAACTAAGATACACTTCTACATTATTCACATCCTACTTGTATTAGATGAAAACATATCAAAACCAGGAAAACCAAACGCCTTTGTCATAGATATCAATTCTTTACCGTTATAGCTATTACATACTAGAAACATTATATGATGAAAACGTACATTGTATTGAATTTCTCTGCATAGGCGTATTCCAAATCACTACTGAAAAATAGAGGATGGTGTCTGAAACCTCCTACTGTACATGCAAGATGCATTTTTTTCCGTTCTCAGTTTTACTTTGTATAATGTACCATGTGCCCGGATGGTCTGTTTTACTTTGTATGATGTACTATGTACTCAGATGGTCTGTTTTAATTTTGAATAATGTATTATGTACTCGGATGTCTTACAATGCACCTTTATCAATAGACTAATTTTCTTTTAACCTTATAGCTAATTTTCTTTCATCTTCGTTCTTTTCCCTCTGACATTCTATTTACTAGGACATCAGCTCTTAAATCCGTGATCAATGACCGTTTCACCACCCTGTGTTCATTGGCACCTGCGCTTCGCGGAGCTTCATAGTGTTAGGGCCGTGACCTCAATTAAAGATAGGAACCCGGTATCCTGTAGTTAACGAGGCAATCTCAGCTACAGTCATTTTTCTTCTATCTGTTCTGCAAGCCAAGAAAATTGAGTTTTCTTAAAGGCGCCCAGAGCAGTTTTTTTAGTCTTTTCAAATTTAATTTTGAAGTCATTTTTACACACAGTAAGCTTGAATAACACTATCTCATTGCATATCGACCTTTATTGAGCAAAGATGATACGTCGTTGAGTGGTGAGAACTCATAAAAAATCTGAGCGCTGCACGTGCCATTATTTCAAATTTGTGGAACGCACGCGAACATGACCGATGAATCCCGAACGCTTCCGGAGATGTCGTCACTTGTTCGAATAAAGTTTCGATTTGCGAACGGGCACATCAGATTCAATTTGCTCGGTGACCTCATGCGTTCGAAAATCTCCGAAAAGTACCGACGGGAAACCGTTAGTGGCTCGATCCTGTCCTGATTTATTGTAGAATATAATAAATCAAAGGGGTCTGTTTGCGGCATGTTTGCGCGTCCTTTTAAACGCTGAAAGTACGAAATAATGACACAAATGTGCTAGAATGGTGAAATAAATGTCAATACCGTACCGATTGTCTCATCCAGAATATCCCGAATTTTAATGCACTAAAAACTGCTCTGGGCGCCTTTAACAGTCCCTTTTCAATACAACAAATTTTCTCTCGTGTTTCGCATTTTTTCTAAACATACTGAAATTTCTATTTACATGTACCATGGATTTCAGGAAATGATTAGAAAATAATTGAAGATAATAGAAGTAAGATACTTCGGGATTAAAAGTAAAAGAAAATGTTGACAGAAGAAAATATTTCACTCGTAGACAAAGTGTTAATCTTTAACAAGGGAAGATATTATTTATGAAGAAATAAGAAAATGTATTTTTGAAGAACACAAGAGGCTGCAACAACGCTGCTAGCGAACGATTACATCAATTGCTTAATGAATTTCATAGATAACTGAACAGTTGTGTTACGTTTTATGTGTTTCGTTTTCCTATATGTCATACTTTTGCATGTTGCATTATCTAAAAAAAAAATCATGAAATCACGGATCAGCGATCGCCGTCTAGCGGAGAGGTAGCCAAAATTGTAAAGGTAAAATGTTCGCATCATATCTCTTAAACACCACTTGCGACCTGGTCCATTATTGCACTTGTCGCCTTTTGTTAGTTATCCACAGGCTCCTTTGTTCTTAAACGAGGATTCTTTGAGGCTGGGGTCAAGTAAGGTAAACTTATCTTCACTACTTTTGGTGGCGTAGCTTTATTTGTTTTAGAACCTCCCTCGCGTAGGGTGGCTCTATTTCGTATTTAATGTTGGCACCATAGTATGTATGTACTCCAAAATCATGACATGCCTAACAACAAGCACCCCACAATGGCCGTGAATTTGCTAAAAAAAATGACATTGAAAAATCAATGTCCAAGCCTTGTTTTTTTGTATATATTGCACGATATGCTATCAAAAGATGATTTCAGTTTCTGAATCGAATGAATAACTCTTATATGTATGTTGGGTTTTTAAAAATGTTTTTCTTCGGATATATTAAGATTTGAAGTGTATGTTACACATACGTATTTTGTACCTTTATTTCGTGCTTAAAATTAGATTCTTAGTCATGTTTGTGATCGCAATAGGCTCTTGAAGTTTGGTGTTTTCATGAGGTCGTGAAGAGGGGCCATAGGTCGTTACGGTTCGAACTTTGAACTAGTTTGTACCTGTATGTAGGATGTTCCGTTTTAGCGTTAAATGTACACTTTAGAGGTAGGACAATCCTGAAAATGCGAAGTTTTTGTATCCCAAAACTTTTGACAGCCTCCTTTTCTTATACATGCTTTACATTATATAAGTGTAGTGTGGCCTGATGGTCTCATTCTATATATAGTGTTTTACATAAGCCTTCCCTTGACATGTACAATATTTGAGGAAGCGTCATAAACCTGGGAGAAAGAACCAGTGAATCTTTAAAGATAGCCACAATACCTCAAGAATGGTAACGTAGAACGTCATTTTTTATTCTTGATTACTCTTTACACCAAAGACGAAAATATATATTATGTACATCTTTCTCCAATGCCTCCCCTCGTGTACCTGTACAAATCTACCTCCATCCCAGACTCATTTTCTTAAAGAATTGCCGAATACATGTATATATTATGTATAATACATTCATGACAACAATCATATCCATTTTTTTTCATTCATTCAGAAAACCAATGCTGAGACATTAGCATGGATAGAAGCATGGATTCCATATCAAATGCATTTAAAAAGATCAAAGCTTTCACACTGTTAAAGAGCCCCTACGTTTCAGAGTGTTCTTTAACTCCACGTTGAAGTAGACTGCGAGTTATGTTATATGTTTATGCATATACGTAGATACTGCGAAACACTCTGCTTGTTTACAATGCTAAATATCAATAAATTTATCATCTCCTTTCTGCCAGTTTGGTCCACTTCTTAACCTTACACCAATGCAAACCACCCAAAAACTCGACTGCATATATATATTTCATATTCCTCGTAGCGGCGTCAATCATTATATTATACCAATCATAAATAAATGCATCACGAATCACAAGGCACAATGTATACATATTACATGCTAGATATAATAAAAGTGAAGTCCTTGATATGCAAATGGAGGTCTACTTCCACAAAATCATCCGCTGTGGCTGCAACAAGTCTTCATCAATATGTTATGCTCTATACACATCACAGATACAGTTTGTAGTTTGTACGATCCACATATATTCTTAAGTTGATATGAAGTCTTCATAATGTAAATGTATAGAATCATTTCTCAAGACAATGGTGTTTAAAAAGCAACCAGAACAAGATGTCATCTTCATTTACCAAAAACGTCAAAACGCCAATGATGGCACATGGATGTCTGACTCTTGGATATGTTCCGTTACTTGTATTTTTTCTTTGAGACTCCGAATACTAGTGCTGCCATTAAGATGAATCAATACTTAGCATTATCAGGTGGGTCTATTCTGTCATATCATGATAAACAGAGAAATCGCATGAACAGGTTGTATTTTGAATTAGCGAGATATTTCCATCTTTTACCAAAAGCCATGCAAAGATGATCCTTTGGCCCATTTTAAAAGCAAAATTTTTTGCAAAGAATTCACCGAATCGTGATGACGGTAAGAACAATCTGCGAAATGCATTCCATTCAGTTGCAATAAAATTTTGCTTTGCAGTTTTAAAGGAAACTGTAATACTCCGACCAAGCTAATGGCAACCTTCCTATCCGAAGATTATTTATATTATTGTCTTGGTACATTGTATGTATCCCTAGCCATTTTAAATCATATGAAAGTGTTTTATATGACGAGGTTGGGATATCTTTTGTTTGACAGTATCCATATTTGGTTTCAGAGATTAGCCACATTGGCCTTTCGTGTATTCCGAATGTAGAATGACCCATCTGATATCTCTACCAACAATCACATACAATCTTTTGGCAGCATCTGGGCAATCCTGAGTGCAACTTTAACATTACTCCACAAAAGCGTTACCGTGCACAATAGGCATCGTACTGTACTCACTCATTGTACTTGGTCATGCAAGAACTGATAGTATTCAGTGCATAAAACTATGCTTTCAAGAATTTATTAGGACGCAGTACTGACCAATTCAAATAGTTTGTCTCGTTCGTGTGGAAGTTAGTGGTGTGTTTTAATGTGGTAGTGTTTAATGCGTTTCATGGACGGTATGGCACGACTGAAAATAATGCATGTTTCCATAAGATTTAAGCTTCTTTTCGTAATCCACGCTTGCAATGCCATTACAGTAGATCCCAAGTGAAATCTGTCGTCAGTAAATTCTAATACCCCCTTTCCACTAGGACGGCGCTCTCACCTTGCTCTCTCTGCAACCTTTAATTTGACATATCACTCAACGAGTTGTACGGAAAAGAAACGAATATTTTACATCTCTTGTGTTTTCTTGTCTTCTCAGTCACACTTTTACGTTTTGTATGATATACCCAGCGTGAAAGCGAAGGTTACGCATATCCCAATTAGGTCGCAGTGAGGGCACAGCACGATCGCCGTCAAGTGGAAAGGGGGCCTAAACAAACAATATATAAATCACAAATGTCTTCTCCAGAGCCAGTAGCAAGCTGTTACAGTACGTTGGCTTACTGAGTATGGGCATTGAAAAGCGTCGTTGTTTTTGATAACATATTACGGGAAGCTATGCAAATTTGTCTGATCGTGATATTGATGATACTTTGTCAAGAGCAATTGTAAGGAATTTTCATGTCATTACCAGATGTGCAAATCTATGAAGGTTTGTTACATAAACACTGTGAGTCCAAATTTTCTTTGGTGCACAGAGTTGATATCTGCAATACAAAAACTCTACATGGCCAAACTGTCACCAAGAAAACTATGTGCAAGCTCTTCCGAATACACCAAACAACACCTGAAACAGCTGTGAAGAAGCTGCTCATATCTTAGGTCTGAAGGCGTATTTTTCTACTCATATTCACGGATAAACATAGCCAAGGAATCGTCAGTCAAACTAAGAAGTCACTTCCCTCTTCTTAAAGAATGTATTTTTCTGTCAGGTCCTCAGTAAGGCGCCACCATGGCCTCTAGTTCCTGTACCTCATTCCGGTTCAGGAACCCCTTCCTGTAGTATTCCTCCACGCGACGGTCGAACTCCTTGGCCAGCTCATCATATTCTTCGGCTGGAATGGGGAATAAGGATGTGAAACTTCATAAATTTGCGTCTACCCACTTTTGGAATATTTCTAATCAAAAGACGTTAAAGAGTTCAAAAATCTTAATTGAGTAGATGTTTGCAATCACTACCTAGCTAATATAACATATGATTGAAATTTTTTACAATGAAAAAAAGGACATATTAATGTACGTTATCCATATTGACATCAAAGAGTACCCTATTACGTATCATTAGGAAAACAATAATACATTGTAACGTTTGTCAACTTGCATGCCTGGAGAACCAGTACCATAATGTATGAATGAATGATATTTTTAAAGGTGTCATGTGTATGAATTTCATTTGCTACAATATTTTGCCAAGTAATTCCTCAAATATTGGTCCCAATGTATCTCCAGTATCTGCCATCAATGAACTTCGGGGTCTTCAAAAGATTATGATGTCCAATTGCAAGCTCCTTAAAAAATTTTAATGATCGACGATTTTCTATTGCTTATCATTTACCCGAAAATGGGGTCTTTTTAGCTGTGATAGATACATGTCAATGGTTCCTATATGAAATGACGAAATCTTACGTGTGAGCTGTGGGAAGGGAAGGTCCTGCAGCTGGGTGTTGTCAGCATCAGCCTCGGTCTGGAGCAGCTCCTGAGCAGTCGTGACGTCATTCGGTGTCGTCACTATCACAATGGGAGGGAACGTAGAATAAGTATAGAGCAATGAGATTACTTACTTTTATAACTGAATGATAACTGCACCTTTCACAAAAGACTAAATGACAACTGCACCTTTCACAAAAGAGAGACATTAACCAATATTGGGTAAAAATATTGTAAAATATTCTCTGAACAAACATGTCTTAGACGTGCTCTGTTTATGACTTACAGATAAATCGTAGCGTCAATGAGATACTTAACTGTAATAAAAAAATACATAATATCTATGAGACTCATGCTGTGTTCTAGTATGTGCAGTATCAGATGTGTCGCAAGGAGACGCTGTGAGACCATTTGGCATAGCTGCCATTTGGGAAAATCTGCATGAGGGCGCTGCTGCTCCACATAATGACTCAACGATGCGTTTTCTTGAGATTGTATTTACTGAGCTAACGTTTCTTACCTCCGTTTGAGGAATCCACGTATCCGTACTTCTCCCTCAGCTCGTTTTCTAGATCGTCGTTCATCTTCTTTTCTTCTTTTTCTCCGGCCGTGTCCAGATCTGCATCGTTGATCACCTTACGACATAAGATAAACAAAGCAGTGATACATCTGTAGTGATAAACATATCAATTTATATTGCAATTCCAACAGTTAAACGTGTACGACAGGACGAGGTGTAGTTATGCAGTTCAAAACTGTAACATAAACACATGACTGTTATTGCGGGGATGTTTAAAACAGGATGAAGTGAATCTGTTTTTTTAGCAGAACTGTAACAGAAACACAGGACTGTTGTTTCAGAAACGTGTACGACAGGACGAGGTGTATCAATGGTGTGTTTAAGACTGCAACAGGAACACAGGACCGTTATTCAAGAAACGTTTATGACAAGAAGAGGTGCATCTATGTTGTGTGAAGAAATGTAACAGAAACGCAGGACGGTTGTTCCAGAAACGTTTAAGACGGGACGAGGTGTAATAATGTTGCGTTTAATATTCTAATATTTGAACATAATTGTATATAATTCTTATGCCATTATATATAATTCTTGTCCCAGGGTGGATGAATAAAAGAAGGAAAGGAATCATGAATTAATGGATGAACGGATGACTGATATGAATGTCTTACCTCTGATTCTTCTTCACTTTCCTTCTCATCCTCCTTGTCGCCTTCTCCTTCTGCTTCCTGTTTCTCCTTGAGGAATTCTTTTGTCTTCCCGTTGTCAATTACTAGCTCCTTCTCTTCTACTTCTTCCTCTTCCTCGTTGCTGCCTTTCTTCTCCTCTTCGTCACTTCCGTCTGTCTCATCGCTCCTACAAAGCCAGATAGGAAAAAATGAGCTCAATTGGTACAATTTTTCTTCCAACAATAAAAGTTGTTAAATGCAAGGTGGAAGGCGGAAGAACTGCCCAAGGCTATGGAGGATAGGGAAGGATGGAGGAAGAGAGTCATGGCCATCCGTGCAACCATGCCAGCACGCCCGGATGATGATGATGACACACACCTCAAAAATGTAAATGGTACCTTTGCTTTTAAAACTGTCATTGATGGAAGAAAATTTGTACTAAATGTATTCATACGTGACGGAGGAACGTTTTCGACAATGAGCCTAATGCATTTGCATTGAATTGTTTTGCATTTCTTTGAAATGTTTTGCATTTACGGATATGCATGGCCATGGCATGGCCTTAACCATGGCCTTTTCGAGAGAAAAAGAAGGTAACCTTCAGAATCTAAGGGTCCAATTATGACTACTGTTCAAATCCCTGAACTGAGCTGTTCAAATCCCACCGGCGCCCGTCAGAGATGCACCCATCATCCAGGCCCCTAAGCCACAAATCTGTCTCGATGGACTGCCGAATACCGCAGGGGTACCTCTCGTTGAGCTCAGGATTAGCATACGGCGTCTATTTGTTACGGAGTCCATTTTTTAGTCCTGGAGTTTGAGCCACAGAGTGTCGTATACGGAGCCACGTATGTGTCACGGTCAAAAGTACCACACACCCTTCCCGGCTAGCTCCAACAAATCTCGGTAGCCTATCTGAGATACAGTCATTGTAACAGTACACACAGTTATATATGAATTAACAGGTGGATAATGAAAACGTAAGACGGACATATTGGTACAAAATCGGCTTTGAAATTAACCATATCAAGTCACAATCGGATTCTAAACTCCGAACAATCAAGTTTACCAACAGTTATCGGCTCAAGTTAAACATCAAGTCACTTAAAGAAGCTCTTTACCTTTCCTCGTCGTTGTCTATCTCGTTGTTGAAGTCGGAGTCGGCGTTGTCACCCCCGTCCCTCGGCTCCTCCTTAGTGATTGCCTGCCCTGGTTCGGGCTCTTCCTCCGTCTCATCCGAGGCGGACGTGTCTTTAACTTCCTCCTCCTCACTGGCTGGGTCTGAATCTTTCTCGGGAGTTTCTTGAAGTAAAGAAACAAGGATCCAATCTTTAGCATCTTTCAAGAACTCCTATTGCTACAGTTCTATTTGATTTTGAGATTACAACCTCCTCAATAAGGTGCACTATCACTGCACGTGCGTCACTGCGGGGTTTGTTCACTGCGTCACCGTTTTGTTATTTTTTCCGATATTTTTTTTAATTTACATACTGTGCAATACGTAAAAGTATAACTAAGCAGACGGCACAATAAACGAAAAGGAAGAAAATTCGTTCTTTAGCTCTGAAATTCGTTAAGCATCTTCATAACCCTGCAGTGACGCAAGCTTAACGCAAGTGCAGTGAGAGAGCACCTTTACTCGAGCCAAAAAAAGGGTAGCTGAAACCTCAATAAGGTGAATACAATTCCCATTGTGGATTGAGAATGTTTAATACCCACACTCTTTCTCTTTTCAGAGCGATCACAATGTCTTCGACTTCTGTCCTTTACAATGAAAAGTGCAAGGCATATTCTCTAGGTTCTCGGTGATCTTGATACTCTTTCTATAATAGAAAATGTTCGTGAATGATGAATCACGTTGGTTTTGCCTTTGTGCTATCAGCTGCAGGTGTACGATTTCGGCCCCCGCTAGCATTAAGTATTCTACCCTTAATTGATTGACGGCAACCTTTGCCTCCCTCTGGGGGAATAATATAAGAAGTCGATCCACGCCCACGGACTGTGCAAGACGATATTCAGTGATTGCCTGCACGAAACTACTCTTCAACAAGAGAAAGCAACGAGCTTCTGAATCTGTCTGATCACTTTATGCCTTACAATCAGTAGGCGAAAATTCTATCGAAACGTTCAAGATATATGAACCTTAACCTTTTTCTTCTAGACTCTCTCGTTTGGCACTTTCGGTTTCTTCTAGACGTTTAAAATCCAGGAAAATACTACCCAGGACCAAAGCATTGAATGCAAAAAAGCTTCACAGAATCGCCTGTCATCAGAGACATTTTTGTCTTTTTTGGCTTTCTCTAGGGAGACCGAGGGGGGCAAGTGAAATAAGTAGGAACGGCTTAGAAAGCCTTGCGGTTGATACAAAATAGATTACAGACGTCAAGATCTATGGGATTTATGTAGGGGTACGCTCTTGTTCCAAAAAGGCAATTCAAGTAAAGTTTTAGATTATACCGGCAGGGGAATTATGCAAGCTCAAGGCAGCCCGAGGCACTACTGATATATTGAAGAGCGGTTTCTCTACACAGCAAAGTCAAACATAACTGTACTCGGCAAGGGACGTGCTCCCAAAATGTCAAAACGCCCACTTGGCCTTTTGTGGCTCATACAACGTGCAAGCTTATACAACTTGTACACTTGAGAGTTGATACGGTGTACTGAATGTGGCAATGAAAAAAATGAAAGCTTGGAATGATCAAAGAATAGATCTGTGCATCGTTACTTATGTCAGACTGGGTCCCCCGAAGCAACTTGTCTTGATTTTCAATCTGAACCCATTTGCCTAAAGTGATGCAAGCGGCTGGGGCTGTAACTGTAAATGAAGAAATCTTCGCGGTGGGTTTATGTAAGGAGTTTTCGCGGTGAAGCGGTCAAAATTACTGCTCAAAAAGGCATTGCGAAATGTTTTGCTCCGTTTTCTTCTCGACCACCACCTTGACTAAAAGTTATATGTACGTACATTTACTACCTATTGTATTGATTGTGATTTGTCTTGTGAGGCGTCTGTTATGGTGAAGATGCAAAAGCATAGATAAAAAGCACAAATTAAACGCAGATTCAATCTTTAAACATTGAATATATATTTGTTGAGACTATCCAGAGGGTAGGTAGATTCTGTTTCCGCTAGATCAGTGACAGTTGATAACACGAAACCGACTGTTCTGTCCATCTGTAGCAAATTCACCTGGTAGCTAGTATGTGGATTCCTACTGGCTGTCCATAAAGGCACGGGGTTCCATTACCGTACATTGATCATGAAACTAAAGCAATACCGCGAACTGAAAACCTCATAACGTGAATCCTCGCGAATATAAATGCACTTACAGTATACGAGTGGTGGTAGACCGTGTATGCCGGCAGCGGCAAAAAATACTGCGGGAAATATCAAAACGCCCACGCGTAATGGGCTGAGCAGGCATCAAGCCGTCAATACTGTGAGACAGATTGACTAATATTCCAAACTGCCAGATTAGTTTTGTTATTTTGCTTGATTCTAAGCACCAGAGACACTTGTCTGCTTCCGAATTCCTGATTAATTCATCTTCCATACTTCGCAAAAAGAGGACATCCAACAGAGCAACTGTTTTGTTATTTTACTTGATTCTAAGCACCGTAGACACTTGTCTGCCTCCCAATACCTGTTTACTTCGTCTTTCATGCTTCGCAAAAAGAGGACACCCAACTGAGCAACCGTTAACCTTACAAAATGTCTTACACAGCCGCAGCGCCACAAGAGACCTCTCCTGCTAGACTGCACGTAAAAGGGTGCGCTGAGGTTCGGTTAACGTCGTTTTGAAGACCATCGCCCTTTTCAAAACCATTGGCCCGTGTTATCTGCACCGGCGCCCGTGGTTTTCTACGTACCACAAATGCCTCTTAGCCGTTTGAAACTCATTGAACTGTGCGTTAATGCGCTTTATAAAATCCTGAGCTATCGCGTTAACGCTG
>NC_049981.1:6826438-6965147 GCF_000003815.2 Branchiostoma floridae
ACCAATTACCCCGGCCGATAAACCCGCGCACCGTCTTAATCACACATGCTTTGTTAATGTATACAGGCCTTACATGTATAGGCCAACATCTTCAACATGTTTTGATGCAAATTCGGGGCCCTTAGGTGATAACAATTTTCATAACTTAATCATAAGGGAATACCTAAGGGGATATGTAATAACTTGACCGTCAATCTGGCTGTTTGTTATCTAAAATAAACGTAATTTTTTTTCGAAAAGCGTTTTGAGTTATCAGCAATCTTGTTCATTAAGATAGCGAATATTAATTTTTCGGGTGAATAGCTAACATATCAAAAGCAGTACTCGGGTATTCCACATGGACGTCGCATTCATTGAGCGTTATCTTTACAAAAAATGAGCTACATGATAAAAAAAATGTATTACCTTCTTTCTGTTCGTCTTTGAGGGCATCTAGTAGGGATTCTTCATCGAGGATGCTCTTGGCGTCAGTTTTGTATGCTGATTTCGTTTGTGGGATCAGGAAGTTGTCTCCGTAGTCCAGATTCAACCCTTCGTTATACTGTAAAATACCATGCAATGGATTGTAGTGTTATGAATGTTTGTTTGTTTGTTTTATTTGGATCTCCATTTGTGATACTAAATATAGTATCACTATTCTTCCTGGAGTCCTACAATACATGAGCAATAAATACAAAACATAAGCAACAAATCGTATACAGATTGTAAACAGAAAACCCACAAAATCAACTGAGGTAACTCAAAGTGAAGGATGGAGATCAGAGGTCAAATAAAATGCCATAACTTAGGTTTTGTATGCAGAAGGTGAATAAAACAATGATTAACAAAACATAATTGATTCTAACAAACTGTGCATTATGAATATAAGTTTGAATGTGATAATGAATGTGATATAAATAGTGATATAAATAGTGTTATGAATGTGACACGACAAGCAATAGTATATCATGTTAATATGCAAAACAAAACGTTTAGGTGGTCATATAAAAACTTGGCTTCCAACATAATACTCGATAGTAATACTACCTCTACAATGTGAGATTGTGGATATGCAAAGAGTTATAATTTTCGGTGATATTGGGAATAACATTAAAATTCACATTTCAACGCTGTATCATATTAGTTCTAGATTTAGTACAGTCTTTCTTATGTCGATGAATTTTAAACACATTTAATAACATACGACATATATCAGTTAGTCAATCAACTGGGTATGATTTGGAAACGATCGGACGTTTCAGGTAGCATCCACAAACTTTCGTCAGTGACACTGGATGTCACTCAGTTTCCAAAATTTATCCAGTTCAATTACGTAACTGCTATTTTTCGCAATCTTAGTTTTTGTGGCACACATTTTAGAGCACACTGCTTACCTGTGGGTTGGGATCTTTGACGAAGTCGACGCCCTTCGCTGCCTGGAAAAGCTTTCTGTCTTCTGCGAGCACAATCTGTCGCAAATCCTCAGCAACAGCGTCTTCAAACTCCTCGGCTTCCTTGTCCGTGATCTGTGTTATTTGTACAATAAATACAGATGGTTTAGCGCTAGTTCACCCTCATCCGCGGAATAACCTACATTCGTTGCTTAAAAACGTGGTATTTAAGGATATGAAGTCAACGGATGGTAGTTTTAAATTGCAGTATATTAGAAATTCAAAAATATTCAAGAACCATCCGTCGACATAATATCCCTAAATACTCTGTTTTATATAACAACGGATATAGGCAACGCCACGGATAAAGGTGAACTAGCGTTTGTTTCTTTGCTTTCACACAATTACACAGACAATAAAAACCATTACAAGGTCTGAAATTCTATGTGAGATGCTGATATATTTAAATGGTTAAAAATTAAGGATTTTTACGAGATGATATATTTGCATTTTTACTGCATATTTCACAATATGCACAGCATATCTTGTGAAAATTAATATGAATTTAAAAAGATAAAAATTAATTGAATTAATATTTTCCTAGGATCTTAGTTTTCAAACTGAATTCTGTAGCATACCACAGCTGTTTCGTCTTCTAAAAATTCCACTGCTTTAAACCAACCTTCCAGACTTCCAATATTTCTCATAACTGCAAAATGATACAGCATCGATATTGCTAATTGTATGGTTGTCATATAACTTTTGGCAATATGTAATGCAAAGGTTGATGCGAATACATTTTGTTCAAATGCATATAACTTTTTATATTTTTCCTTACCAAGCTAAAGACATTGCAATAAAGGCTATTAGTTGGAAAGAGAATATTTTTCTACAATAGTATAAAATTACAAGGTTTATGTAGTTTATCAAATCTTTGACTTACCACTCCATACGTCAGCAGCTTGTTCATGATGCTCTCGAAGTCAGTGACGTCATTGTCCATGTAGATGCGCATGGCGATACTGTGCACTAGCTTCTCTGGGTCGGAGGCGATGTCAAACTCTCCGTACGGATCGTCTGGAGAAAACAAAAGTATTGATAAGGAATGGGTACAGAAAATTTTGGGCCCAGGTTCACTCCAGGTCCAGGGGATCAGGTCCAGGTTCGGACCTGAACCTGGACTTAATTTTCTGTAAAAAATTGTGAACGGGCGATACTCAAAACAAGGTTCCATTTCGCTAGACAGCATTCTGTTTGGTGGAGTATCAAACGTCCATTTGTGATTTAGAATTCTATCTTCCTGTTAACATCACTGGTCGCCTCTGTTTTAGACCAAGTTTGGTTGTAGAAACTTGGTAAAATGATTATCTACTCACCTGCACTTTTTATTTTCTTGGACCTTTAAGACCAAAAACACGTGAACGCCTGCCGATATCTTTTCTTTTTTGATCGGTCCAAAATTCGGTCCACTGACTTTTTTCAGACCTGTTCTTTTGACCGGTCCAACAAGAAAACGGCTTTGTACCGGTAAATAGTATCGTTACCTACCCCTAGTATAGATGATCTTAACATTTATGCGATTAAACGATAGTACAACCATACCGTAAAGGGAGAAATGCTTTTAAGACATTATGAGATCTAGTGCACAGTAACAGTAAAGTACCAGATACTGATATGTACTGAAGAAATACTAAACAATTTTTAAACTTGTGAGAAGTATGAATTTAGAATTTTTATGACTTGCCCGTCCAGTGTCAGACTATCACATTTGAAAATAACAATAACTAGACTATCTTCATGAAATATTGCTTGTCAAATCTTTCAATGTACCCAAATCTACAAATTTGTTCTCATTCAAACTGGACCAAATACAGTCACAATGCAGACATATGTATTTGTCATATTTTGTTTTTTTGCACATCTTGTATTATCAATATACGCCACGAATCTCCTAAAAAATTGTGGTTTACTTGGCTTATGACAAAGAGCTCCACTAGACGTACGCCCACGCCTTTTTCATGTACAACAGTGTCCACAGCTTGAAATGGGTTTGAATGGTAACTGAATTTCCATACGAATAGTCGACTGTGCGGGAGCAAGATAAGAAAAACGTTCCGGGGCCGTTCACGATTGTTATCTGTCAGTTGGTAATGCTTACAATCGATCAGCTAAGCAAGCGAGAACATAAAAGAACTATTCTTATCTTTCCAATAGACTAAGAACGGTTTTACTCTTAGTGTAACAAGAATGGTAAAAGGCCGAAGTAGAGAAGCTGAGTGTGTTTAATGATAAGCTTTGTGCTGAATCGATCTTGTAAACTCGGCAGATTTTTTTTGCCTATTGAACGAAGGGGCTTGTTGTTCCTAAAACTCAGTTACTTGAGCACCAGCATAATATACCATGCTTTTGGTCAAATAGCTTCCACTACTTTTCGTCATTGACGCTAAACAAATCTGTTTTATACACTAACTATTCATTGATATGTAAAGGAGGTAAAGACAGCAATAAGATAGTACAATAGGTAACAGAAATAAGACAAGGTGGACGCAAATGAGTCCTTGGGTCTTCTTGTTTGAGTTCTTTCATTGGGAGATGGGAGGGCTTGGTACCAAGACATTATGGTAATTTAAAAACCTGGCACTCCTTTCTTTTTTAAGGTGGGATTGCACCCTCTCTAAAACATGTATATCGCGATAAAGTTTTTTTTTTACCTTTGTAGAGGTAGTCCGCTACCTGGTCTGGCTTCAGGACCTCATTCTCTCCGCCCAGGCCGTAGTCCAGTGGAGGCAGTTGGTTTGCGGCTTGTAGAGCCGCCATCTTTTCATCGTTGCTCTGATCTTTCACCATTCTTTTGATTTCTTCTTCCTTATCGTCTTCATCCTCGTCTGTTTCTGTTCGTTTGTCGTCGTCATCTTCACCATTCTCAGCTGATAATTTAAAAAGAAAAAGTGGAATTTGAAGAAGATTCTTCCAATTTAGATTACAAATAAAGCAAATCCTTCATATGTGCATAAGCGCTGATTACGTGTTTGAATGTTTTATAGATCAGAACATCTGTGTGTGTGTTTGTTTGTTTTATTAGGCTCTCTACATTGCACCTCTATTCTTCCTGAAGTCGGCAACAATCCATTAACAATAAAAACATAAACAACAAAATCTTAAAAGTTTTAAACAGAGAAGGTAACAAAATTGTTAAATGTATTATTATATCAAAGAGTCGTTGAGAATGAATGTTGAGTATCCATAGGTAGCTTACGTTTTAACACCAATTGTTTGAAAGAAAACACACCGTCTTCTTTTTCTTCTTCTTCAGGCTCTGTCTCGGTGGATGCAGTTTCACCGTTTTGGGGAGCCTGCAAGAAGATAATATGAATAAATGAAACATGTATCTCTTGCTCTGGTATATTTTAAGAAAGGGAACGCTTTGGTTGAATCCGAGTGGATTCAAAACACATATCAAACGATATCCAACGATTCAAAAGAACTTTTCGATAGACATTGAGTTACGGTAGTACATTGTACTATCAACTATGTTTACTAGTTTGCAAGATTTGTAGCCATAGTAGCCATGGTTTAAACGTTACTGACGTATGCAATATTTTTTTTTTACTCATGGTACCTATGGTTAAAATGTCTCTGACATTAGCAATGTTTTGCTGACTCATGGTTTAAATGTTTCTAAGGTTTTCATTATTTTGCTGACTCGTGGTAACGTTTCTCAGGATTTCAATATTCATTTTCGTCATGGTATTTCCGCATTCTCTTGGGCACTTAATGAGACTCAAAAAAGTATCTTTAACATGATCGTAGGGATAATAACAATATACGTGAAGATTAGAGTATGCTTTAGCTAAGCGATCATACATCATTCACAACGACACAGTTAATCCATGTATAATGGCCCAGAAATGCAATAGGAATTTCATTACAGTAACTGATGCCACTAGCGTGACTGGCGTGTTACATATAATCAGTTCTGACGCAGATCCCGTAATGTCGTTATAATCTCATAAATGATATCGTTCTTCTTGATATTCAAAAGGATGAACAACCAGTTCCGTAATGATGATAGCAAAGATACGGCACAGGTAGCAATCAAAGTAGAGTCTTGACTATCTCCATCTAAATTGACAGAACACCCACTGAGGTAATGGGAGTTAATGACTCACTGGACATATATATAATCACGTTAAACGTCGCTGTGCAAAAGTAGCGTCATTAGTTCAACTATTGAGTGCGCAAAGTAAAAGCCATATTATATAAAAGACACTTGTTTTTTTATCTTACGCAGGGTATCTAATAAGAAACGCAGTATAGCCTTCTTACTTTACTAAGGAAGGTGAGTACAAATCGTTTTAACATCGCGATAACAATGAGACTTTGATATTAATACAGATATTTGCACACTGCGCAAAACAATGATTGTAATCCAAAGGATTTTACTTCATAGCAACAATAGAAAACTTAATATCGATGGTGATGACATCAAATTGTACAAAATTGCCATCATTATCTGGATAAAGCGTTAAAAGAAAAAAGCTCTTAAGAAAATGCCTTTTGAAAAAAAGATATGATATGCCATAAATTATGACATATAAACCGAGGCATAATAGCATCAAACTGCTTTAGCGAGCCTCATCTGTTATTTGAAGTAATCATCATCAGTTTTGTGTCGTAAGATAAAGTCAATGGATTTCATTATAAAAGTTCAGACGTAGTACAATGCTAAACTTTCTTCCAACACTAAGGTGTACGCGGATCAAATTTTTAACGACCATCGTTGCCTTCTTCAGGAACAGTAATGATTAATCACTTCCGAACGTAAACTCTTGAAAGTTACAGGCACGCTATCATATTACAGCGTGATCTTACGGATACGTGACGTCAGCAATTGGTCAAACGTGACAGATCACGTTCCTGTACCCTCACATACAAAAATGATTAGTCATTATTGAATTTTTTGTGTTGTATTCTGACTACTACCAAGTTTGAACACAGATGAGCTTGGTAAAGTTTTCGGCTTGTAAACATGTTATTGTAAAACCGTTCAGTTCATAACGACCCTGCACACAGGAATTCTAATTTAGCATTCTCTAGTTAAAATACCAAGATCCAGTTGAATTATCTGTTGTGTTTTCTTTTGATAAGACGTTAATCATTAGAATATACTATATACTAGCAAACATGGCCATTGATTTAGAATTCTCATGACAAAATATGTTTTACAAATTACATCAAGGTGCAGGTTACAGTTGAAGGATCTGTTGTCTCTCCTTACAATGTTTTCGTAAGACGTTAATCATCAGAACATACTATATACTAGCAAACATGGCCAGTAATTTAGAATTCTCTAAACAAAATATGTTTTACAAATAACATCATGGTGCAGGTTCCAGTTGAAGGATATGTTGTCTCTTTTTACAACTTTTTGTTAAGACGTAAATCATTAGAACATACGGTGCCATATACTGGCAAACATGGCCATTTATATAGCCACAAATAGCTGCCACTATAGCCTTAAGATAGTGGCAGCTCTCAAACGTAAAAGTAGCTAGTGAATCAATCCATGGACCATTTCTTCATTGTAACGGTCATGTATTGCTCGAGCTCATAAATGTCTCAGTTGTCCATAAACTCACAAGGAAAAAAAACACGTAAAATGACGTAAAACAGTCTGGTGACTTGGTTGATCTGATTAATTGTCGCGGGTAGGAAAAAAAGATTCCATAGACTTTTGCCAAATAGTATGCAGACATTACGAGTGAAACCAGCCACACCTAAGATGGTTATGGGACATATAGAACCCTATGCTATAGCCTGTTGAAGATTAATATACAAATATGTACTGAAGGCACATGACGAATACTGGTTAACGTACCCTATTGCTGACGTCCTGGCCATGCATTTTGCAACATTTACTACCCGATATGATTTAAAATATACTGAGTTCGACCCAGTCACACCGAAAATGGCGGTTAACCTTATTACCTCCATGAAAAAATGGAGGTATAGTTTTGAGTGTGTCTGTGTGTGTGTTTGTGTGTGTGTCTGTGTGTCCGCATATTTGTGGTCATCATAACTTGAGAACCTCTTGATGGACTACGATGATATTTGGTATGTAGGTAGGGGTTGGGAAGACGAAGGTCAAGGTCAATTTTGGGCCCCCTGGTGTGTGACCTTGGTACTGCAGTCCAACTTCCGGTTTTGCTATCTCGGTGTTCTGAACATGTTATGGTCCAGATTTTTAAGTATTAGATAGCTCTTGTGCTCAGGAAAAAATGACGTAATTTTGGGCCCCCTAGCGTCTAGTTTGGGGATAGCAGGGGCATTTTTGTCAAAAACTTCTGACGAGGATAACTCAAGAAGGGAGCAACGGATTTTCATGATTTTTGGTATGTAGGTACCTTAGACAATGTTGTACAAGATTAAATAGTAATTATGCAAAATAGGAGTACATTTGCATAATTAATGAGGATATTATATCATGGCAGTTTTTTCAATGTATCTCTTGTCCTGGATGTGATATGGTCTTGACATTTGGCTGGTAGATAGCTTGCAGTGTCATGACAAAGTGGGGCAGGTTTTAGCCCCCTAACATTTAATTTCGGAACTGCAGCGGCGTTTTTGTCAAGACATTCTAAAGAGGATAACTGCAGAAAGGATTGATGGATTGGCATCATATTAGGCATGCGGATACCTTAGGCAAAGATGTTCATAATGATATACATGTTATGCAAATGAGGACTTGATTTGCATAATTAATGAGGAAATTGTATAATTCCATTGTTTTCAATAACTGGACTTCAATAAATGTAACACATGTTAATTATGATAGGTGGAATATAAGCAGATACCAAATATGGTAATGAAGATCTTATTTGCATAATTTATGTAAAAATTGCAAAACCGCTTTATGATTAATATTGGGAATTTTATAATTGTGACATGTGTACGTTAGTCAATGATGAACAATACCACGCATAAATTATGTTAATGTGTTAGTCAATTGCATGAAATTTACGAAAGCTCTAAATTTTCATGGAGGTATGAGGTCGCCGAACTCTAGTTTGTATCTGTATCTATATAGCCGGTATGAGCGTCCTTTGGCGTAACACACCAGCTGCTCAGGTATATGATGGTAGCAGTTCAAGAATAAGCATAACATGCTCAGCGAAGTATGCGAAGTAACTTCAAAGTGGTCGTCAGTTGTAACACATATTTCACAGACTTCTACCTCATTGCATTGACATTACGAAGAGGAAATCCAGTCACATACTACATGGGGTTTATAGAGGACATATAAAGACGTAAAAGGGTCTGTTGAAGGTGCTTGGCGAACTTGATGTGATTCATTGTGGGCGTCAGGGTTCATAGAGTCCTGTTTTATAGTGTTGATGAAACAAGAGGTAATCTAGTCACACTACAATGGTCTATATATGAAAGCGTCAGGTCAAATGAACATAAAAGAGTCCATTGAATGCGCTTGACGAAGTTAACGTACTTCCTTGTGGTCATCACTTTTACATATTTATTTCACAGACTTTTACCTGATAGCATTGGTGTTAAGAAAGAGTTAATCCAACTATGTCTTAGATGGCAGTTATAACAGACATAAAATGACATAAAAGGGTCCATTGAACGAAATTGATGTAGTTCATTGTGACCGTTTGTTCCACATATTCATTCCATAGACTTCTAGCCGGTAAATTCAATATAACCACATCTTAGGAAGAAGTTATAAAAGACATACAATGGCATAAAAGGGTCCATTAAAGGTGCTTACCCAAGTGGATGTAATTAAACCAAGAAGGTGTCATCAAACAAAAGGCAGTCAATTCACATTAAAGAAAAGTCAATGCATTGACCTGCTACTATCATATTGTTATCCATATGAAAGTAGCAGGTCAAATGATCATAAAAGGGGCCATTGAATGCGCTTGACGAAGTTTATGCAGTTCATTGAGGTCATCAATTTTACATATCTATTCCATAGACTCCACCTCTAAGCATTGGCCTCAAGCAATACCATTCACCAAGTCAATGTAATTATAGTAGTCCACATACGGTGAATGCTGACCTGCGTTGATTTAATGTTCAGGGTTTTCGTAGTGGCCACTTCACCGTGAATTTGAAACCACCGAGAACATCTTTCCATGGCAGTAAGAGACTACAGTGTATGATGTTACCGTGAACTTAAACCAGCCGCGAAAAGTCCTTTTTCCTGCTACCGCCAAGTTAAATCCCCGCGAACTTAAATACATTTACAGTAGGTCATAAGTTCTACATATTTATTCCATAGACTTCTACCTGATAGCTTGGGCGTTAAGTAAGACTCAACCCGGTCACACCTCGGATGGCGTTCATGAAAGACATAAAATTGCATAAGAATGTCTATCAAAGGCACTTGGCAAAGTTGTAGTGATTCTGTATGGGTCCATCAGTCTAGGTCCATGTAGCTTTCACAGTCCACGGAGTGCGTAAGTGCACCACTTCAAAGGGAAGCACGTTGCACACGTAGGCTGGCGTGTTATCTACGGTAGACTAGACGTCAAGAGCAATGTAACTCACTTTCCGTGCGAGGGAATATTGTTTCAGCTAAAAATAATGGAGGTGCACCGCACTCAAAAAGTACACCGTCGCCACGGGACAACCTGGGGGCATGAGGTGTTTCAAGCAGCATCTTTCGAAACTCTTGGCAGATCGGTTAAAGAACTATGAATTTAGGGTACAATTAGTAGTAGTAAAACCTGCTCTTCGACAAATTTGCTCAGTGTCACTAACGAAAGGTAGAGGATGCTAGCTGAAACGTTCTATCGTTTCCAAAATCATATTTAGTTGCTTGAGTAAATGCTACTTGGCGTATCAAACTGTAGTGTATTGAGGGTGGAAATAAGCATCTAAACTACATTCAAATGTCACGGCAGGCTGTCACATTACAAAATTTGCGCAAGCAACTGAAAGAGTTTTGTAAACGGTCAGACATTTTAAAAAGATGGCATCTGCTGTCATTTGTGGAATATGACAATATCTGTAGTATGGAATATCATCAAACTTATTGCCTTGCCAAAGCGGTATCTACAAACGAAAAATGTAATCTTTCATCTCGAATGCGATTACAAACCGGTACATCTGCCCAATAACAACAGGTCTAAAATATTTCACTTTTTGAGATGCAACTGCTTCTTTCAAATTCACAAATTCTGATAAAAGATTTCTGCATGTGATCTTTCATATCGAATGCAATTATGAACCTGTAGATCCGCTCAGTAACAACAGGTCTAAAATAGTGTACTTTTTGAGATGCAGCTGCTTCTTTCAAAATCACAAATTCTGATAAAGGATTTCAGCATTGAACATTTTATCTCGAATGCAATTATGAACCTGTAGATCTACCCAGTAACAACAGGTCTAAAATAGTTCAGTTTTTAAGATACAGCTGCTTTTTTCAAATTGACAAATTCAAAATTTGGGGTGAGGGGCAGAAGATCCACGCAAGTCTCGACCAAGTTTTAACAACTCTCGTGAGAACTGGGTCACTCTGTGATCAAGATGGACTGTTAGCCATCGAAAATTTTGAGGTACGTGAGTTTACCTTTCAAAATGTAGTCACTGATTGATGAAACTTCTATTAACCACAAATTCTAAATAAAAGATTTCTGCATGAACCTTTCATCGCGAATGCAATTACGAACCTGTAGATCTGCCCAGTAACAACAGGTCTAAAATAGTTCACTTTTTGAGATGCAGCTGCTTCGTTCCACGTGCGTCACACCAGAACCTTTGACGTCACCGTCGCCCTTCTTAACACCCGAAACACTCGGCTCATCCTTTCAGCCCCCGCTTAATGACGCCATGATTGGACTCTTGATTGACATCTCAGGGCTCGAGGGCTTGCCAAGCAGGTAATATTAGACGCCACAAGACTTCAGAAGAAGCCTTCTCAAAAGCAGAGAAGAATGCTGACATCCCGCACACCGCACCTGCCAATTAAATCTTCAAATCGCCGCAGCGCTGGGCACTTCAAATAGCGAATCATTGATTTTTATCTAACCTGTTTTAAGGTTTTGATAACGTTTAGTGCAAATCCTTGCCCATGGGCTAATTGCAGGTAACATAAAAGGTCTAAAAACAATATCACAAGTATCCACTCTAGTATGAAAGCTAACTCAAGATCCATATTCATTGGGTTCGACACGTTTTTCGAAGATAGTGGAAGAAGAAAGATCACATCTTTTCTATGATGTCTGGGTTTTGTGATGTTAGAAGGAAAACTGTTTTCTTTTTGTCAGTGAATGTGAGGAAGTTTGGGTGGAATTTGATGGCCTCCTTAAACAGCTCTTTTCTTTCGTGATTATAGAAAGAGCAGTTTAACATAAAATGTGTTTCGTCTTTGACGTACATTGTTTTAAGAAAACAAAAAGATGGCAACTTCGGTCATAAAACTTCAATGAAACATTGTTTGAGAGTCCCATTTACCAAAGTAAATAAGGTAAACAAAAACACAAGATTAACATCTTCCTTAAAAGGTAAATTAAAAAATAAAACTTTTTTGTTTACTAAGTAGTTTATTATTTATGGTTTTAATAAGCCTCACTGCAAGGCTTGATGATACATAGACTACATGCACTGAACAGCACATTCAAATTTCTTAGCAGATCACACCTCAACTTAAAATAGATGCAGATACTATCTTCAGTTTGGGCTTCGAACGTATCTCATAGCGAGTGTGGGTTCTCCATTCAAAGCCCAAATCTTTATTTTCTTATCAATAAGGGGGGGAAGGCTGTCAAATTGATAGTCTAATTGCTTTTTACTGTCATTACGACAAGAAAATCCTCTTAAATCCCCTGTCATAAAGCCAGCTAAAAGCCCATATAAGATAATGAAGCTATAGCTGACGCATCTGTTTGACGCCCTGTCGTTCGTAATTACATTCTAGTGGCGGAGCTTGTCAGTTATCTTCAGTACAACAACACTTTGCAATCTTATCCAAAATTGTCGAGTGCTGTAAAACAAGTGATAGAGCAAGCAGGAATATGCGATATGAGAACATGGAAGTTATGAATGTAAGATGAACAATATCAAAAGGTTTAATTGACATGTACATTCTACTTCGTCTGCTAAATGGGCTTTCGTTATGCATTTAGGTTACGGTGAACGTTAGCTGATTCAAGGGTCGGGGTCCAAGTCCGCATTACAGAGTACCGATACTGTATTCTTTGGAATACACTGTGCAAAATTCCGTACTCAACCCAGGAATATTTTTTGTTTGATTTTTGTTAGATTTTCAATCACATATTGCCTTGCCAAAGCGGCATCTAGAAACGAAAAATGTAACCTTTCATCTCGAATACAATTGTAACCAGGTACAACAGGTCTAGAATAGTTCAGTTTTTGAGATTTTCAATCTATGCAAAAAGTAGTTCTTATATAATAAAAGCTACATGGTTCACATTAAAGATATTGCAATGCTCACCTGTTGGTCATCTTCTTTCACTTGCTCATCCTTTGGTTCGACATCAACTGTAGATGGAAAAAGATACACGTCAGTAAAAGCGTTGCTGGGAGCTAAGACATCTCGACAATGGTATAACATGGATTCCATGACAGTTGCAGCTTAATTTTCGGAAGGTCTCAGCAATGAGATTATATCTTAAAACAGGTAGAAACATGTTTGATCCACGTCACTCATATCTTTTGTACGGTATATCTTTCAGATCGGTAGACAAGATAAACTGGAAGAGGGGGGGGGGGTGTCATCCGAGGCCGAGAAGAAATTCCCTCAGCTAGTAGGCCTAAGGTCCTTCCTTGCAATGATGTAAGAAATAAGATGTTACGCTAAATCACCTTTATCCGTGGGGTGACCTTTATCCGTTATATTTTCAAAATGTTCCGATTTGAAACCACCGTCCGTCGACTTCATATCCCTAAATACGGGTTTCTTACAAATCGCGAACATACTTCGGTTACCGTCGGATAAAGGGAAACCAACGTTATATATGTCAGCAGACCTCTACATTGATAATCAGTGACACCGGTGGGTGTTGTATATTTGATGCCAAAAGACCAAATTGACATTTCAGAATCATTAATACAAATGTTTGACGAAAAGGGCGTAACAAGGAGAGGTCGCCGTTTGATGTCCAGGTACAGGAAGCCTAACAGAAAGCCTGGATCACATGTTTCTGACATCCTAATCTTTAGGAACTACCGTGAATACAGAACACATCATTACTGTCACTTCCAGAAGACAACAGTCATATGTTAGAAGCGTTGAGGATGAGGTCTGTGAATGCAAAGGCATGCAGTCAAGCCTATAGCCCCATGTATGGCTGCTGCAGTATAGCCATGCAAAGTTACAAACAAATCGATAGCCATGGTCCAGATGAAACAGGGTTTTACGCGAATGGCACTTTAACGAAGGCTGATGCTCCTCTACGGATTCTGGTGTATTCAGAGGAATGGCGAATGCAATAGACTGAACACAAGCCATCCATATTTTCATCATTGTAGATCAATGTTGTTGGATCCACTGCTGTATTTCACATCAAAAGACGCCACACTCCGATCCGGTATTTCACTTTTATGCGTACCCAGACTACGCATATAAGGTCATTGAATGTATATGGTGATTGTGAACAGGCTTGAGCACCTGTAGGAGATTTCATACGATTTTACTTCTGTAAGAATTTGGTGTAAGGTGGGTGGTCACAGCGAGTACGTACTAACTGTCAAACAAGCTTGTATTTGAAAAGCTGCTTACATATATCACACTGAGTGTGGCATTTGCCATCCAACCGTCCATGCGTCATTATACATCAAGAATGGATTCCCTATATTTTGTATCATCGGATACTAAATGCTCCTGTTGGATAAGCTTAAGTTAAACTGCATTCAGGGAATAGGATATCATATGCCAACTGTATGTGCAAATTAAGATAAATTCAAAAGTGATACACTTGGCATATCATTTAGATCTGTGGCATCTCTTCTTGCTATTATCTCGAATTATATTCTTTGATTTTTTCGACCTTTTCAAGATGGCGAATTGCGATTCCGCCCATATTTCGTTCCACAGACGGTAGATGGAGTGCGAGCGATCTATCCATCATGGGGGCGACTAATTGGCCGCTGGCACGTATGGAGGCAGATCCTTTGATACTCTAGCCCTGGTCTACGAATAAATTACAATCTCTTCTAAAGGTCAGGGAGGTTAAACTGATCCTACGACCTATTGGATCATGATGTCTACTGTGCTGTTTAACAAATATTAGCTTGCACCCTGTTATTTAGCAACGGCAAAAGGTCATAGCAGCAAAGATTCTAACAATGATAGCAGAAAATGATATTGCTTTGTTGCTATTATATTTCAATCAGATACGGAAAGTAGATGATAATAACTAACAAAAGGGTAAAGCTATTAGTGCATTTATTGATTTAGCAGACATGACATGGGATAACTTTTAACATTTATTTTACATTTTCTTTGGTAAACTAGCACATTCATTTGTCCGAGTAAATTCTAACATCTTATATTTTGACTTTAAAGACCTTTTTATATTTCAAAGGAAAGCAGCAGCTCTTCATCATTGCCATTGTTATGTACCGGATTCTGCATTGTCAGCTATAATGGTGTGGACGTTTTATACGTGTGCATATATAAAGACATTTTGTACAAAGAAAGAGCTCATCCAGCCTAAACTGTAATGGCAATGCCATTGGCTAGAATCAATGGCCATCCCCCGCGTATCATAGAAATGACCAAAACATGATGCCACGGTACCGGTGTCGCTTAGAGCTTACCATCTCTTATGGTGTGAACGTTTTATATGTATACATGCGTATGGACATATGTACAAAGAAAGAGCTCATTCAGCCTTAACTATAATGGCAATACCATTGGCTAGGATCAATGCCCATCGGTCAAGTATCATAGAAATGACCAAAACATGATGCCACAGTGTCTCTTAGAGCACGAAGATGCAATTTTCCATCTACCCTAATGGCCAAAAAATGTTCCTCAATGACCAGGTATTACCATGAAGCCAAGCGGCCATTGAGGATCAGGTGGTACAAGCTGCTACATCCGTGACGACTCGAGGGGAAGATCAAGTTTAATGTCTGCTATCAGATTGACTTCGTGACTTCAGAGAGAGATCAAGTTTCGACACACCTGCTGCAGTAAGGGTTTATTGCCAAAAGTCTGTTGTAGCGGCTGTAAACTTCAGTTACCTTCAAGTCATTTCACAAGGGACGTGTCTATCTTGAAGCCTTATTGCAACTAGTTCACTCCAAGATTCCATAAATGTAGAAGACGATTTCTAACTTTTAAAGAAAGCAAGGCTTACATAAAGTAGTTTTGTCTATGTAGCTGGTCTAAATAGTTACAGACAGCGCGAAAAATATGGGGGTGTTTTAAGGACAGCTCTTGACACATAACTTGATGGTCTCTAACTTTGAAGGAAAGCAAAGCCCGTGTGTATTCAATATTCATGTCTATATTTCTTGTCTGAATAGTCAAAAGCATCGCAGAAAGTCTAGGACTGTTTTATAGACAGTTCTTGACACATAACTGCGTTCTTAACCTTTGTGAATGACAATATCCAAATTCTAAATAACATGTTACATTTTAAGTGCTCTTGTCATTATAACGACTTTGTAGAATCATTAAATTATAAAGAAATTCTTAAAATTTCCATGCCCATTTACAGGCTCATGGCTGTAAAAATATGCTCGAAACTAGAATGTGAGTATTGTCGATGAAATTTAGACATCCAGGTCATAAGATACGCCCCCAAACAGTTCCTGATTATAGACAAGCAACTTGATATGATTTGGAAACGGTTTCAACTAGCACACACTAGTTTTTGTCAGTGTCAGATGCTTTAGTAACTGCTTTTTGGCGAATGAGAGTGTTGTATTTCAATCAATGATCGACAAAGTTTCCTAGCGGCGTGCAACTGATTCTAATTCCCCACACGTTCTGTTGGTTCCCTCGCTAGCAGTTTCCTGTGGAGAGCAGATGCTCCTAGAGCCGTTTATGAGTCGATCAATCCTGTAACTCCCCCACATAAGCACGAGTTGTGCTTCATTAGCTCTCGGGCAGCTGTGAGAACGCTGTTGTGATCACCCCCTGTGGCTCCAAAAAGTCATGATCCTGAGTGTCTGATGATCATTTCACTGTTTGATGCCCCCGTGCTTCAGTCGCAAAGTTTCAGTAAGCACAATAAGCACGCTGCAAGTATGTACAATTATGCAGTACCATAATGAATATCTAGGGGCTTGTATCTCACGTTCGTTAGTAAATTAGGAGAAAGTTGAAAGAACCCAAAATCGTGAAGAGATTTCCCATAAGTTTGGAAATAAATACATACACAATAATACCAGGTGAGCACAGCACTTACATGTAATTATTCAGTACCGTAATGAATATCTAGGGTCTTGTTTTTGTTCCATTCGTAAGTTGGAAAAAAAGTTACGAGAACCCCAAATCTTGGAGAGTTTTGATTTGGGGAGATTTGACATAAGTTTAGAAATAAATTGTGGCTACATACACAATGATATCAGGTGAGCACAGCAAGTACATGTAATTATGAAGTACAATTATGAATATCTAGGGCTTGTTTCTTCCATTCGTAAGTTGGAAGAAAGTTATAAGAACCCCAAAACTTGAAAAGACTTGACAGAAGTTGTAGCTACATATATACAGGTATAAGGCGTGCGATGATACCACATACAATTTCGCCGTATTATATAAAGGACAACATCATTATATGGTTTAGATATGTCGTGAAAAACTTAGTAACCTACTGAATGCAAAGACATAGTGATCGTAGCACATACCTAACATAAATACTGCACAATAATACAAATACTGAACCGTATCGATAGACCGTACGTAATTATAAGCTTATAACTTTCTTTTTTTCTGATAGTTGATGCAGAGACTTTAGATACCTCGTGTTTTATTTCCCTCAACTTTCTTTGCATTTACCAGCGCAGCAGTTATCAAAAATGAGTGGGTAGACATCCCTTGATATGTGTTACAGCAAATAAGAACTGAAAGGACTGTCATAAAATCCGTTACACATATTTCATAGTTCCATTATTATCCATTATAGCTGTCTATTGGGATGATTGATGATGAGTTCTGCTGCCCCTAGGCGGCTTGAAGTATCATTTCTGACGCAACGAGAGATCTTGTTACACTACGGGAGGTCCCTATCATATGTTACCACAACTTCAGACTCATTCACCGTAGAGCCTGTGTGAGCAAGATGAATCAGTAATATGCGAGCTTTCGAAACGTTGTTAAGATATTTCATAAACCCATATCGTTCATGGCTGTCATCCTGTCATTTTTCGTTCTAAAGCAAACATTATGCGCTAATGCAGGTTGCAGATCACAGTCACGAAAACATCTATATTATACTTGAATATCCCTTTGGTGCTTACAAATAACATTCGTTAGGATTCGTTACAAACATATCGTTCACTGCTGCCATCCTGTCATTTTTCGTTCCAAAGCAAACATTAGAAGCTAATGCATGTTTCATATCCCATTCACGAAAACATCTATATTATACTTGAATATCCCTCTGGTGCTTACAAATAACATTGAGTGTTGAAACGTGGTAGGATTCGTTACAAACATAATCGTTCACTGCTGCCATCCTGTCATTTTTCGTTCGAAGCCGGCAAACATTATGCGCTAATGCATGTTTCATATCCCATTCACGAAAACATCTATATTATACTTAAATATCCCTCTGGTGCTTACCAATAATATGTCATTTACGACGCTTTGAGCGTCTAAAAAGCTATATTTATGAAAGTTTCTGGTAGTATCTTTGCTTTCTATACATACTTTCTAAAAATGCGTAGTGGATTTCCAAGAAACCACCGTTGACAAATAGCTAGGTAACTAATGTTAATAAGACCTTAGGGAGGCCCTGTGAATCGTTACGTAAATGACAGCAATCTGCTCCCAACTCATCAGAGACTGCATCCTTATCTAATTGGATTGATTGAAGCATAATTTTGAATTGGTTTGGACAATCTTTATTCTCCTCTTACGTTCGTGTTGACATTTCGAGATGCCGTATTGCATCATTCTTAGTGGAAATGCCTCATTAGAAAGTACAAGGAGATTTAGATACCAGAACTTAACAAAGTTTATAGGCATAAACTTTCAGACAACAACATGCTCTACTGATTAACGACTTTTTCAGCACCTATATCTGATCAATGTGTTATGGTCAGCCTTCGACGGGGAAAGATAAAGTGCAAAGGACGGAATTGCCTGCAAGGGTTTCTCTAGTCTTGTTTCTATTGGAACTCTCTGTTATCATGGAATATATAGGAAGCTTGATAGATAAGCAACATTTGAACAAGCTTCATTTCAAGCCGGAATGTGCCAGGATGTGCCTGAAGATCAGATTTGAAACATCCGAATTCTTCAAACTGTTGTGAAGACAACTTGTCCTGTCAACTACTTTCGCATACAACTTGCTGTATTGTTCAACCATTCTGACAGAGCCTAACACGTCGTTAATGCATATAAATTACCGACTAATAAGTATCTATTTCCAGCTCACAAACAAAGTTATAAACATAATTATCGCTCGTTTATCTCGATAATGAACCGATACCTATGTGATCACTATCAATACCATAAAACTTAATAGAAAGAAAAGTTTCTTTCAGAAACCTCATACCGCAAGTGAAACATTTTATGGAATCCTATCAACTCTCGATCGATTCAACTTTTGAACCAGGTCAACCGATGGTTGGGCACAGACCATAATGGGCCCCATTGTTCACCTATAATGCAGTGGCCTACTTTCACAAGGTTTTCTTTCTCTCCCATTCAGTAGGGTTGGCCTAAATCCGTCATAAAACTATCATTAGCAGCTTAAATAAATTGGTCTGCTTTTTAATGGGTCATAGGGCAGGTGTAGTTTCAATTAGTGTAACCTTTGCATTCAAGTACTTGTAGCTTCATACAGACGACAAATTGTAACAATATTGTTGCCCTATATCTGTATTGTTAAGATCTGGACAGGCCCGTTAGTAACGCCTACGCGACTTAACGAGAATAATACATGAAGCTTTACCAGTAGATGGATAGTCTGGCTTTGCCGCCATAGCATAATCGCGTCGGCAGAATAACTCTGTGGTCAATGTAACTCATACCAAATCACCAAAATTGCGAATCACAAATCGCAAAAGATTGAGTGCGTCATGCATTGACGTCTTGTAAAACCTATTTCCACCACCCATCCCCGCTTCCTTCTAAAGTAACAAGAGCATTGCCGTAGGAATCGACCTGTCCGATCTTAACTTGAAGCGTTCACCATGACTAGAAAGCAAACTGAGATAAAAGGGAGCTTGAATGAACGAGTTAAAAGCGTTCCTAGGTCGGCGACTGTAAAGTAACATTGTCCAGGGATTAGACCTCAATAGCTAAATTGATCGCGATTCAGAAGTGATTTTCAAGCTCACAAAACGGATTATTTTTCAGGGACCTCTGATGAATAAGTGGTGATAATGTTCAAGATGGGGCTATATCTGTTCGTCTTTAATTTTCAATTTGCAGCTTCATCGCGACACACAAAGATACAGAGGAGAAAGTGCCGCTGTCACGGGAGGGCAATCAAAAAGTAATTCTGTTTCGTCTCATAGGAGATCCGCTTGCGTGCGGCCAAATCTGGGACACGTTTGAAACCCAACTCGATTGCCGTGGTGCTTTGCAGTAACCTAAAACTCATTACCCGGTATCACTGTGATCCCACCCTTTTTGAGATGAATGAATAAATAAAAAAGATATTGCAGTATCAAACTTTGGGGTTGTAACATTCTACAGATGGTGAAAAGGTGAACACACGTAAAGGCTGCTGAAAACATCACAAAACGTCTTGGTGAATATGCATGCTATTAGTGAATGCAATCAAGTGGACTAGACAACAGAAAACGTTAAATCAGAAAAAAATAGAGGCTCTTTTACCCTCCGATCTTTGTATAAAATCTGTTTCTTTGTCACATTTTTTTCTTTATTTCACAACAACAGACCCTAAAAATTACATAGGCGAACTTTTGTATCTAAGATTTGTTAATGGCTATTCTTGGCATGGGCCACTACTCTGCAGCTGGCGCTTATACAAACACTAATGGCCAGCTTTCCAAGAATATACTCTCTGTATACTATATATAACGCGTACCGACATAAGCTTCCCTTTTAACGAAAGTAGACAGCACACTATAGCGGACAGGTAATGGTACCAGACGGGCTTGTATATGGGGGTGGGATGGCACAACAGTCCCATGGTAATGTCTTCTGTATCCTTATCATCAGTTGTGAAGTACCAAATGGATGGACCAGGTGGGTGAGGGTAATGGGTACTTGGTTGTTCTTATCAGATAGCATCTCACCAGTTGCTGTAGATGTATGCTTTTGTGAGTATTTTTGGCAACCCTCAGAGCTAGACCTACATTTGCAGTATGGACTGAGACTCTAGCTGCACTTTGTCTTGATACCACGTTTGCAAACGCCTTTGCGTTGGGACATTCGAATTCTTCCATTTAAATATCATTGTTTTGTAAGGAATCTACGTATATACTCATATCAAGTAATCATAAGTGGAAAATCTCATCATGTGCAAAAAGCTTTAAACCAAACGTCACTTTCAGCAAAGATAATGTTCATTTACCATTCACACCTCCTTTTTAAAATCTGTTTTTGAAACGATACACGATATGATGTGACGAATACACCTCGTAATGCATATGGATCTTCCTAGTACTCTAAATGGAGTATCTTACCGAAGCTGTGCTGCGTCGCAGGCGTTACCTCGGTCTAGCGATTGTACAATGAATTTGAATTTCAATGAATTTTTATGTTTTACTTTGTGTGCTTTATTTGTTGTCTTTTTATTGATACTTGCACGATTTGTTGGACAGTTCTATCAAATGTCATGGGTAACACAAATTGAAGTTGAAATGCAGCAACGCCTCCAACGTGCTACAATCCAGTGAGATAAAGAGAGAACTGAACCTTGTATTATGTTTTATATCATTACTGCAATTATCGTTACTGTTATCATTATCATTAGCTTTTTATTGTATATAAAATATATTGATTACCGAATAAGAACCTCTCTGCTTCCAATAGCATCGACAACTTTTTCAGTTACAGACCTTGGTATCTCACTGTACTTGAGGCACCGGTGCGGCACTTCTGGGTTGGTTCACTGCGGCACTGTTGTGTTATGTTCGCCAATTTTTCATAATTTAGATTGCGTAATACGTAAAATTACGACTTAGAAGTTAGAAGACAACAAAAATGCACAAAACGTGAACATTCGTTCTGAGTGTCTAAAATTCGTTAAGTAATCTTCGGATCCCTCAGTACGTCCCATTGATGTTATGAGAGGAATACAAAAGAAAGAAATGCCGGATGCTATCAGTATCATGTACAACTGTGCGTCGGTTTGTATCCGCGCTGCTGCTGTGGTGGTAATTGGCTCTAGCGTGGGAGGATATCAAAGCGCTACATACGTCAATGGCTCCCCGGTTTCAACAGGCGTCATTCAACGGGCGCTTCCTGCCATAACCTTTCATCTCCATCACTGGGCTATCAATCAGAATTATGACTGACAGGAATTTTTTCAGGAGTCTAACGGTGTAAGAAAAGTATGAAAAAGAAGCGGTGTAGACGTCTCTTTTTGCCTTGGCAAAGGCAAAGTGGAGAGAATTGAAGAAAGACTGATTGCTGCCGCACAGTGTCTGACCGTTGCAAAAGAATCAGAACACAGTGGACTGCTACTATTGGTAGCATCAATTTGTCGTTTTAAAGTGACCAACGACGTCCCGATCTGAGTTGTTCAATCAAACGATTCAAAGTGAAGACACAAACAAATCAATAAAAAAACAAGGCAATAAAAAAACAGGAAGTCCGTTAAGGATGGCGTTTTTCCACTGCAAGTTTTGTTTTCAAAATCATCAATATTTCTGTTGCCAGATGGTGCGCTTCCAAGGTACCATGATAATTGTATAGATCCTAATGATGCCATCAGTACCCAAACACGCCAGTGGATCTTCAGGTCTGATATATTTCATTCATCAGTTGCTTCCTGGCCGACTCTTTCATCTCCATCAATAAACTGAAGACCGACGGAAATGAGATACAAAAGTGTAATGAGGACATGGAAGAATAACAAGAAGGAAGTATGTGTGGGAACAAGATGGCGTACATTTCTGGCATAATTCTCTTGAATGGGAGGAAATAGGACGCCATATCAAGATACTCCAAACAGATATATGCACGTATTAGTACATTCATTAGGCCTTGGTAGCTTAGCTCGTATCGAAATCATAGTGCTTTACCCAAGGCATGGGTCGGTGCCTATACAATTAGTGTATATTACATCCATCTCTCTTCAGTCTAAACCATGATTCAGCGGTCACTTCGATTTAATTTCAATTTAAATCAAGGACTGATTTACCAGTAGGTAATTATACATGCATTTCAGAGTCGCAACGGAGGTACTTATAGCATAATTGAGACCACCTGTCGCAGCGCAATTCAAAGTGTGTGTGTGTGTGTTTTTCTCTCAAGATTTTCAAGAAACTGATATCTGTCTACAGCCCTTCGACTGCTAACGCCTGATCTCATAGGTTGTCCAAAACACAGCAAAGAGTACCAGGGATATCCATGAAGCTGATTGCATTATATGATTAGGGTCAAATGGTCTGGGTATCGCGTTATCCTTTATCCCACCAATGGTTTACAAACGTGTGCAAAGTAAAGAAATTCAATGTTTTTTCTACTTGCCACGTAGCTTATATTACAAGAAGTCGTGTCAGGGCCGTTTTCATTAACACTCGACCTCTCTAGCTAGGTCAAGCGGTTTCCAATCTCTGTGCAACCATTGATTTTCTTTAATTGTGTGAAACCTAAGAAAATGTTTGATGTTCACTTTCTGATCAATTTGTAATTGCTGCAAGTCACGTCACTTGTGATACAAGTCGCTGTGCAGGGGACCCGTACATAAACACTTTTATAACAATGTAAAATGGTTTTGAATCTAACCCACTACTTTTTTTTGCAGCATAACGTTTCTATCTCGTACTATACGACCTCGAGAGTGAATAATAGAAATGATTTCCAACAAATTGTAGTGTCAGGGACACTCGCATAAACCCCTTTGCTTTTGCCTCAAAAGACTTTGAGTCTGTTCACTTCTATCAAACCATCGTTCGATGAAAGATACATTTCGCCAGCTTTCTAGTCACGTATGCAACCACAGAATGATGGACAGTGTCGCGGTGTCAGAGACACTTTTATCAACTCCAATTTTTTGCTCAAATGTCTCTTTTCAGTTTGTCACATCATGATCATCGTTCAATAAACTTTGCAAAATTCATGACAACTTTCTAGTCACGTACTAGACAACCGCTTGATGATGGACAGTGTCGCAGTGTCAGGGACACTTTTATTAACTCCATTTTTAATTGCTCAAATGTCTGTTCGCTTCTATTACATCATGATCATCGTTCACTGAACTTTGCAAATCCATAACTTTCTAGTCACGTACTAGACAACCACTGGATGATGGACAGTGTCGCAGTGTCAGAGACACTTTTATTAACTCCATTTTTTTTGCTCAAATGTCTGTTCACTTCTATCACATCATGATCATCTTTCAGTGAACTTTGCAAAATTCATGACAACTTTCTAGTCACGTACTAGACAACCGCTGGATGATGGACAGTGCCGCAGTGTCAGGGACACTTTTATTAACTCCATTTTTAATTGCTCAAATGTCTTTTCGCTTCTATTACATCATGATCATCGTTCACTGAACTTTGCAAATCCATAACTTTCTAGTCACGTACTAGACAACCGCTGGATGATGGACAGTGTCGCAGTGTCAGGGACACTTTTATTAACTCCGCTATCTGTGGATCAAATAGTCTTCAGTCCGTGTTACGCTCCATCCCACCAGTGGTTCACCTTTATCCCCTTCTTAAATTACCCATATCCAAAAGGTCGGAGAAGGTCGGGGTAATTAATGATACATCTTGAGATGATGAGGAGCGGATTGCAGTCATACGTCTTGTGGAGCCCGGGGGAACCGGTAATCTTTGTATGGGGAGAGCTGGTGGTGAAGAGGTCGGGTATTCATTGACGTAGATTGTAGCGTGATCGTTACTGTTGATACATTCTTGTGGTTTTAGGTTGTATAAGGTAACGATGATTTATTCATAAGATGGCAAGAGAATTTGGTTGTTCCGTTCGTTTATGAATGGGAACTGCCAGACTCCAGGAAAGCCTGTTTTCGTTAACACTCCACTTCCAGTAGGACGGCGCTTGTTATGCGGCCTAACATTTGACATATCGCTCAACGAAGTGTTTAGTATAAAGAGACGAATCTTTTTCCGGTTTTTAAGTTTTCCTTTTCAGTCACAATCTAACATTGTGTTGGCATACTTAGTATAAAAGTTTACCTATACCGCTTTAGTTAGAGCGCAGCGCGATCGCAGACTAGCGGAAAGGGAGCCTAATTTTTTTCAACATGTTCACTATACAAATCAGACGTAATATTTCCTTGTGACAATAGTTTGTATTGTTTCAGAACGTTCTTTTGTGCTGAAGAGAGTAAATATGACTTAGAAGACAACAAAATACAAAAAAAGGTAAGAAAATCCGTTCTTTATCTCTGAAATTTGTTTAGTATCTTTCGAACGCCTCAGTGACGCAGGGTTAACACAAGTGCAGTGAGAGTGTACCTTTAACTTTTCAGGTTTCCTTCAAGTTGACTTTCGGCACGTTTTCAGTAATCAGGTTAAATCAATTCTCGCAGGGGTCCCATCTATTAAATCACGCTTAGTTACCAAAAGTCGAAAGGTGATATTGATATATGTGCACCGGCCCATTTAATAGATATTAGGCATCATTGTTCCCTTGTGTGCGCGAAATAACGACCCTAACGTTTAGACGTTTAACGTTGATCTGGTCACAATCTTTTTGCGATGAGTTTATAACATCGAACTGAAAGCGTTCTTGGGACAGTTGTGGGACATTCAGTTGCGTTAAAATGGAATCTGCAAGCGCGTTACGTAAAGCATGCGTTAAATAGCTTTTCCTGAATTTACGCATGTGAAGGTTTGCTTAACTATTGCTCAATCATTTGTCCTGTTATTTTTCCAGCGACCTGAAGACCTCATAGAGGCTAAGAGCTTCATACTGACTTCACGCGGACTTAAACATACACTCGAATGTGAACCCATATCATAGGTATCTTGTATGTGCAACCTGTAGTATTTCTAAACAGTTTGTCCCACTAAAATTCCTCCTACGGAACCATAATCACATATATGTAACTGCTCGTTACACGAGATATGGATACGTTTGACTTATCCTTCTAGTATGACGTATGACGTATCAAGATATTGCACCTATATCTATAATGAGTATCATATCTGCATCTATAATGAGTATCATAATACTGTATTCCTATTCCTTACATAACCAATTTTGGTCAGTAAGTAACATATAGCGATATATACGGACATATACTCAAGCCGACTTAAATTCGAAGGTTTAACACAATATGCATGCATGTCTTTTTGGAGTAAATCCGTTTTCTGGACACACTTGGCCGTACCAGTGGGTGGGGGAATTGAGTATCGGCCTATGAGTCATCGTGAAAACGTCTAAACCTTTTTTCTAATGTGACATATAAGGCTCTTGCTTTTATTATTTTTATCGTTATGTATGCATTCACGGAATGATTGATTTTAGTTTATTCAGTAAAGCCATACTTTCCACGTCTGTTTTCAGGAAATCGTTTTCTGGACACACCTTCTGTTCACAACAGTAGGAGGTGTGGGATGAATGGGGTATTAACGTGACGCTAATTTCCCACAGGACACGTCATAAGACCGGATACTGCACCAGGTGGCTCATTATTCCCCATTCCATCCGCTAACGTCACCATTAGTGCATAACCACCTGGATGCGTTTGCACAGCTAAAACGGCCTGGCAGATTGTTTGTTGAGCAAATATACTCAGGAATTTATATGGTAGGATTTCCTGAAATATACGTTGCTGTATACTTGATGTTTACTGTACAATTTCCTGTGACTCTTACACGGGAGGCTACTGTGTGATTTGCTAGAAAAGAATGACTGGTAAAGGGCAAGTATCCTAAAAAAGAGCGTATCCCACTTGCACTAAGTGTGGTATGTCACTTCATTTGGAACACTGTTGTGGCACTGCGGGGTTCGTTCCCTGTGTTATTTTCGCCTCTTTTTATGAATAAGATATTGTGTAATACGTAAAAGATTGACTTAGAAAACAGCAAAATACACAAAACGTAAGAAAATAAGTTCTTTATCTTTGAAATTCGTTACCTTTCGAACCCCGCAGTGCCACACCGGTGCCCCAAGTGCAGCGAGATACCACCTTAAAGCTAAGGTTTTGCTGCCGCTGTGCGATTTGAAGCAGTGCAAAACTAATTTTACCGATAAAAACGAATCTTGTTTCGTTTTGTGTGTTTTGTTGTCACAGTGGAACGTTTGGGGTGATATTCTCTTAGTCTTAAGTAGAAAGATCCAATTTAGGACGTAACGTGCCCGAAAACGTGCCATAGCTTTAATTCGATTACTCAAGAGGTTGCCTTGTTTAAAAAGGATGCATATAGATCGAAAAACATCCATGATGATAAACGATAAACTCAAGACATTAAAGCCAACCTTATGTTTGATTCGTGGAGAAAATGTTTTTCTTTTTCTTTCCTTTGAAATCGACAATTGCAATTCATGGTGGCTTTAGGGTATCGCTATCAAAAGCAAAAATCACATATTTCATATCTGATGTTTTTTCTCTTTTACGTACATTAAATACGTGTTTTATTACTTAGTGGTTATGCTTTAATGGCAGTTTCCTATGATCTATACAAAGTGCGTCATACCTTTTTATCGCGAACATATGTTGGATTAAATTGACCTTTACAAAACATAGCATTGACGTGTATCATACGCATACAATGCCAACTCATTGCTAACTGCCAGGACTATAAAGCTTTGATTTTCTTCTTTGGTTTTGCTTGTTTTTGCTGCGTAATTTTTACATTATACTGCGACATATTGTTTTGTCTCTATATCATTTATTCCATGCCGTTGAAATATTAAACCCGCTTGCCTTACGCACGTACGATGACAAGCCTTCCCAGGGGAAATTGAATACAAATAGCGCTGATTATAATCATAATAACGCCTATTACCCCGACTCATCCGTTATGTATTACGTTTGCGAGAGATAGAATTACTCATCGATAGCTGTAGACACTTGCGTTGATAGCGATTCTGTTTCTGGAATGGTAGGTCGTGAGTTCAAATCCCAATTTTTGCCACTTAAGGTGGTATCTCATTGCACTTGTGGCACCGGTGCGGCACTGCAGGGTTCGTTCACAACGGCACTGTTGTGTTATTTTCGACGATTTTTTAATGATTTAGATATAGCGTATTACGCAAAAGTATGAAATAGAAAACAAGAAATACACAAAACGTGACAAATTTTGTTTTTTTTTATCTCTGAAGTTATTTCAGTAATCTTTTGAACCCCGCATTGCCACACCGATCCTCAAATGCTGTGAGATACCGTCTTTACTAGGCTTGTACACTATTATATTTCATACGATATTAAAATAAGTTTTGATTCGTTTCCCTTCTCAAAAAAGTCGGAGAATTTGGCGTTAAACAACAGATATATTTTTCAACAGTGATAAACTCGCATACAACTCAACACAAAATGCGAAGTACACAGCTAAGAATATTCTAGTAAAGTTTGATACTACAAAATGAATGACGACAGCTTCTGCCTTCAGCTATATGAAATTATACTCCTCCCCACGACTCGAGGATAAAGAAAAGCTACGCTTTGGGAAGTGCAGTGATGGAGAGGTTATCTTTATCGTGCATTACATTGCCCTGCCTGAACACTAAAGGATGTGCATGATTTACACCACATCAGCGGACCTCGACAACCTTATTCCATTCATGTAGAGTCCAAACCACACACGACATCAATCACTCTTATCGTTTTCAATAGCCCAGTTATTGTAAGTGGTCGTGGGTTACAAGTATTTGTCCTCTCATGTCATTCTGCAAACATAAAAGACAGGCGTTTTAGCCTGATGTAACGGGCTCAGAATTTGATGTTATGAAGGGTTATGGCTAGGAATTTTCCTTGAGAGGATCTAAATCAGGTCTGATATCACATAGATGATGGCCATTTCCGCATCGGTTTTGTCTATTGTCGTGACTCGAATCTTTATTTCAAGCAGTTTTGCATGCCTAGCTTTACAAAAAGACATTTTGTATGTCTATAAGGGCTTTTGGAATGACGTGGAATAAGTATGAGTGGTGGGTAAGTATGATATTTTAGCATGTGGATAAATGATAACGGTACATAAAATCGCAATGGTTGGGCAATTATGATTGCGGGTGAGGGTTTCAAACAGCCTGTCATCAAAGAATGCAGGGAAAAAATACATTATCGATGGTTTGCACGTTTGTTGGAGCTATTTTACTTATTTTGCGTGTATCTTTTCAAAACGTTATCTAACCAGCACATATAACATTTATATTTGTCAAGAAAAAAAACTCCAGTTTTGAAAACTGTTTGCACAGCCATATTTTGTTATTTATCCCTGGTTTGGACAACTATAAGACACAGTTAAGGTGGTATCTTACTGCACTTGCGGCACCGATGCGGTGAAAGATTACTCAACGAATTTCAGAGATAAAGAACTAATTTTGTCACGTTTTGTGTATGCTGTTGTCTTCTAAGTCATACTTTTGAGTATAACGCAATATCTATATATTATAAAAGATCGGCGATTATAACACAACAGTGCCGCACCGGTGCCCCAAGTGCAGTGAGATACCACATTTAGATATATGCAGTGCGTGGGCGTGACTAGTTCTCCAGCCATACAACCATCCATTGCCGCGTGCCACAAAAATCTGATGTGTTACGCCTCAGGGCGGTTTTACCCGACTGAGTAATATAGATGCACGTACAGATATCGCCAAACCCCGAGACAGTTATATCTTATTATCCGTGAAGCTTGAATCACAACTTAGAATAAGCTTATAGCTTTCTTAGATTGTGTATTACAGTTAGATATGCAGGGATTAGCATGGTAGGTTGTTCGGTGTATTGTAAACACCCTATCCAAGAAGTCTACGCTTGCGAAGCTGGTGTGTTATGCCGAACGGCGGCAATACCTGTTGACTATATACAGATTTATATACGGCTTTACGCAACACATCTAGGATGTGGAAAATCCTTCGGGTTTCAATACAAGGCTGACACCTTCAGAAATATGAATGCAGTTAAAACTACTCATGGGACCGATAAAATCTGGTTTTTGCGGGAAGGTGGTCATTATAAACAGGGTTCTTTATGCTTGTGGCAATGGGGAATTTTCTAAGGGACCGGCAAAAAGTGGTCAGATTTGGCAGGAGGTTCCGATGAGGAGGCTGTCACGGTATTTTTAATTGATGTCTGTATCAATGAACAAAATCATCTTAGGGACCACATGAACCGGTCTTCATGTAAGAGGGGATAAATTTTGGTTATATCTCACTACACTTAGGGCACTTGTGCGGCACTACGGGGTTCAAAAGATTTCTCAACGAATTTCAGAGATGAAGAACGAATTTCCTTCCTTTTTTGTGTATTTTGGTATCCTCTAATTCATACTTTGACGCATTATGCAATGTCTAAATTATTTTTAAAAATCGGCGAAAATAACGCAACAGTGCCGCAGTGAACGAACCCCGCGGTGCCACACCGGTGCCCCAAGTGCAGTGAGATACCCCTTTAAATGTCCAAAATTCGTTGCTCCAATACAGTAGTACGGCAATTTGCTTCTTCTTTTTCTTTCTTTTTTTCTTCTTTTTTTGCTAAAAGCTTCCTCCAGAAAACTTTGCCATGCATCTCTTTTATCTATACATACACACAGCGGTCCTGGATACGGATAAAGATTACCTTCTGACCTCGGGGTCTGGCTGGATTTTCTTCTAATAAAGATAGGATATGATGACTTGGCGTCGTGGCCAGAAAAGGTTATGAATAAAAGATGCAGACATCACCATACGTAGGGGCGGTGAATCGTATGATATTACGGCCAAAGAGGGGGAAGTATATGTTTATGATAGACTAGAAACAGTCATACCTTCAAGTGCAAAAGTTACCAACCTAGGATTGATATGCTAAAAAAATTCGCATTTTCACAGAATTATAAGAGAGTGGAATATGTTATCACCAAGTACAATAGGGGCATCTTCTCTGGATAGTTTTAAAGAACACTTGCAGATAGATGTGCAAAAGTTAGGTGTGACAGGTCGTTCAGTGTAATAAAACTAGCTGCTGTCGCGCCGCATGCCTGCGAAGCTGGTGTGTTTCACAAAAGGGCGGTTATACCGGCTATATAGAAACAAATACAGAAGATAGTGTGTTACGCCGAAGGGCGGTTATACCGGCTATATAGATACAGATACAGAAGCTGGTGTGTTATACCCAGGCTATATTGATACAGAATTGAGTCTCAAGACTTCAGCGGGCACAACCAACCATCCTAGCCCTCCTCTAGCCTCGGTTTGCTCGTCACTTTACCGCAAAATAATGTAGAGGTCATTAAAAGAGAATTGACGGGTGTTTGAATATTGAATATAAATTAAACAGGAAAACCATCGGAGCAGTTGACGCGAGCTGGAATCAGAGTGGCTACTCCCACGCGTCTATGGACGCAGACGCAGCCGCAAAAGCAACAGATTTTCAAGTGGACCACGGCACCACTTGCCGATAAGTTGCTTGTAGTTTTGGGAGTCTGTGTTGAAATCAAGAATCCCTGCAAAACCAACGTGTGTGGCACAGATTGCTTGGACTATCTAGTAGCTAACAATGCCCATCCTATGTCACACACCGGTAGGGCAAGTAACTTTGGCGTGGGCGTATTGAAAACCGAATTTTTCACGCTGCTAGCGCGGTTTGTGGTCATTCTGGATGGGCGTCGCACGGCCACCGCGGCGTACCAGTCAAGTCACACCTACAAACACCTTTTTGTGCACTCAAAAGAGTAGGGGTCAACCGCTGTGTGCACTAGATTAAACCAATAGTGCTGGCTGAGTGGGCAAGAAAGAAATATGAACGGTAGACGATATAGCCTTTTAAAAAAACTACAGTAGCTGGCTAGTATAAATGGCTGGCTGTTTATTCCTGCTAAAATTGCTTGACCTTATATGAATTGTTATATAAACAAAAAGCTTGACCTTTTTTTTTTAATTCTATAAAGCGTGATATCAAGCTCATGTTTCTCCTTTCCGTTGTAATGAAGTGTTATATGATCCGTTTTAGCCCATGCAATTTCACAAATGTACTTTCCAAGAACGCACTGTAGACGTAGCCTCCGTCACCGGCATCTCTAAGGCCTTGGCGAAAGTTAGTTCTTTTTTTTTTGGGGGGGGGGGGGGGCGTCGATTCGCAATTTTTATCCGGGAATACGACGGAAAAGGAAAATATGCCGGGAAAGGAAAAATGCCCGGAGAGTAATATATGCCGGGGGGCTTGTACCGGCCCTAGTACAAGCCCCCAGGCATACATTCCACCAAAAAAACAACTTTCACCAAGGCCCTAGAGACACCGGTGAAGGAGGCAACTGTAGACGCGTGGAAAATGACAAAGTTCATTACAGCGCGGCGCTTCCATGGAGCTGGCTCTGCTGGGAATTCGCGTCGCAAACGTGTGAATCAAATGATTTGACGTGTTAGTCCTGGGCGTGAGCATTGGGATGGAATAGCAAATACTAACAGATGTCAAACGTAATCCTTTTAGCAGAAAATATGATAGATTTTTCCACTACCGTCCGTCAATATGCACCCATAGGAACTTAATGTTCTAACAGTTATTAGCTCCTTTTCTGCTTTGATATTTGCACGGTGTTCATAGCAATTTTAGTTCAGTATACCACTAACGGAAAATCAGTATTTGAGCACAATTTTCGGGAAGTTGACTGGCGATTATTTTGTGCAAGCTTTTTGCCAGAAAAGAATTGGGCAGCCAAAAACGCCAAGAGAACATTCCCCTCATTTGCATGCACAATTATTCATACGTCTATACAGGCCCTAACACAGTAATGAATATCAAGTGTTGTTTTTAGATACACTTTTATGTATTGATAATTTAGCAAAAATCAGATTTCTCTCCTTTTTGAGGATCAAGCAAAAAGATCTCTTCTCACAAACCTACAAGTATAAGAAATCACATTGACTAAACAAAATGTAAAAACATCTGGTTGAGACAGAGCACCCAGCATGGTAACGCACTACGGGATATCATTATGTTTACATTACCCTGCCGTAATCAGAGCGCGCTTACCTTTGTTCACGGGGGCAGCCCGGGCGACGCCGAAAACGTAGCATATGGCCAGCGTCAGGACGCACACACAGACTGCAGACTTCATCATCTGGTACTCTTCGGCGATTTTTTAAGGGACAGAGATAAAATGTTTTGTTGACGGAAATCAGAGAAAAAAACGGGTTAGAAAATTAAGACGATGAGTGGGATAGAATTGCCGGTACGGTAGTTGAGATACGGGGTATAGCGAGAGTGAGTCACGCGCTCGTGCCTGCTCCTAGGGTAATAAAGCCGCTTAATGGAAGCGCGGAGATGAGATGAGTGGACGGGTCCATTTACTACGTGCGGGGATGTCAATTTATCTCTTCCCTATTTTTGCCATGCACTTTTCTTATTGTATCAGATCATTTCCGTTTAGATACTCTTCAGCCCATGTAATACTTCTTTTGCGTCTAGAAGAGTATCATGCCGAACGATTGAAACTTAATGAAAAAATGTTTATGAAGAATGATTAACCTTACGAATATCGTGAAATCGACTCGTCCAACCCACGATATTTATGCTAATAAGCTCTTGACGCAAATGCGGGTGTCCATGTCAAAAGAGTAACGGATGTGTGACGGCCCCGGCACATGGCAGCGACTTTGAATGGGAAACGAGGGCGCCGGAAGGCAAAAGGGTGCACTAATGGAAATGTGCCCTGTTATCGGATGCTCTCGCAAGTCTCTTGAAGTTGTGACGTCAGGAATACGTCACATCATGGCGCCCGGTGTGAGATACCGCTGTGAAAAAAATATGATGAAAGGGTCTAACTGCGAGAGGCGCTTTCGATGCTGTTATACATTCATAACACCTGGCGTCGCTGAATTTTAGTGTCTTTGATCGAGAGGCTTTGAGAGGCTTTATTTGTCCATTTGCTGTAATACAAATTCTAAATTGTACGCTGCTAGTCTTCCTGGACATATATAAAAGTACACACATGACATGACATAACGTAACACATACAAATACTTATGTCTGCGATGGGATTTTCAGCAAATACAGCGGCCGATACAATAGGAGACTGCTAAATTTGCACATAGATCTAGACCCGCGGCACAATTGGATATGTAAAATCTCGCTAGAATTAACATAAACATAAGTACTGTTTCTTGTAAGTGTAGGGTCGTGTAGCGTAATTGCTTGCATAGTGTTTGGCCCGTAACCCATAGGTCCTATGTTTGAACCTTGTCATGCTATACCGCGATCTAGCTTGTGCCATTGCAAAATGCACTTTACACGACTTTCCTCACTCCATCTTGGTAATATATATACCTGACTTCGGTTGGGTTGGTAAAAATCGATGGGAAGAGAGAGATAGGCCTTGCCTCCCAACACCGTGCCACAGACACAGCTGATAACAACCCACTGCTCTTCGATACCGCCTTCATAAAGCTATGGGACTACCATTATCTTGTAACGCTAGTTCACCTAAATCCGTGAGGTAACCTAAATTCGTTGTTTCAAAAAAAAAAAAACCTGGGTATTTAGAGATTTCAAGTCAACGACGTGGGTTTCAATTGTCAACATTTCCAAAATATTGCAATGTGAAACTACCTTCTATCGACTTACCTATCCCCGAATACCCTATCTTTATATATAACGGATATAGGTTACCCTACGTATAAATGTGAACTAACGTTAAGTCCTTAAGTGTCGAATCTCATTTGGATTTAATTTCAAGAACAAATTTGCTGTTGCGACAATCAACAGTTTCTAGATTCAGTCTGTACTAACAAGATCAGTCAGGATCGAATATCCCATGATGTAATTTATCTATTCAACGTATTTTTCCAGTGTAAATTGAGGTCAATGACCCGGTTTTGTTAGGTATTCCTGGCCTATAAGATGGAAATCAATACTATGCAATTATGGCTGACGCTTGCTGCACACATATATATATATATGCGTCTCACCTAGGTGTGATGTTTCGCTGATTGCCTGTAGTGAACATCAATCGGTATAATTTGCCTAAAGGTGGTATCTCACTGCACTTTGGGCACCGGTGCGGCACTGCGGGCTGCGTTCACTTCGGTACCGTTGTGTTATTTTCGCCGATGTTTTTTTAAAATTCAGATATAGCGTAATGTGTAAAGTACGACTTATAAGACAACAAAATACACAAAAAGTAACAAATTTTGTTCTTTATTATCTCTGCAATTCGTCGAGTCATGTACTAACCCAGTAGTGCCGCACCGGTGCCCCAAGTTCAGTGAGATACCACCTTTACGAACGCTGGTTTTAACATTTATGATGGATGGAAGATGATTTATCTACTTTATGATTTGTCTGCAATCTTTTGGCAATAAAACACGAGATGAATCATTGTCTATGATGATGTCCATTTGTGTACAGCCCTGCACTTTGGAATTTGATATGGTGGCAACAACACGAATGTCTAGATAGAACTATAAAATTCAAATGTATCTTTTGTTGTTTCATCAGTCACGTATGGCTTCATATAGTGATTTTTTTCAATCAGTGACAGTTTTGAAAGGCAGAATTCATACAGGAGATATGTGCTTAATGTCTTTCAAAATTGTCACTGAATTGAGAATATTCCACTTACATATCTTTTTTTCTCATGGCACATACAATGTACGCACAATGCAAGGTCTCTCATGCAAATGAATTTGAATTGTTTAAACATTTCACATATAGAAATATCAAGGGGATTTAACCACCAAATCTTACCACCTAAAATATTTTCCCCTGTAATACTAGTAAATAGCTCTTTACTAGTAAATCATTAACCAAATTAATCTTTCGCTTGATCATTCACCAAATCAAATGTGAACCGTCTCGGCATTATTCACATTAACATATAGAAAGATTACTTGATTGACCTACCAAATCTTACCACTTAAAATATTTAGCCCTATAATACTAATAAATCGTTCCATTCTTCTAGTTACACAGCGGCTTCTGTTTTAGTTTTTGTTCATGAAAGGTAACATTTGTCAAGTAGAACAATTTACTATCTTTTTCTTCAAATCAAGAATGTCTGATAAGATAGACCGACTAAATCTTACCACATGTATGTCTTATACGTAATTAGTTTTAAGAGATGCATCTAAACTTAATCCTACAAAATTCAAAAGAACTATGCCATATATATGGTAATAAATGCGTGTACCATATGTAAAATGAGCTTAATATCTCATTCATATTCAGTAGCGCAATCCCTGCCACTGCCGCTTTGTTAAGTTAAAGTCCTTTCCACACCAAATGGTGCATAGGGTGGCGCCCATCTCCGATTCTGTATCCCTTGGCCACGCAGTTCTGTGTCATCACTGCAAAAGGGGGCTAGTTTACTGTGTATGGCGTGCGTTCAACGTTCTTCCACACTCTTTCCCAAATGCTGAGTGCTAAGCAGAGAAAGCAACATTGGTATAGGTGGTATCCCACTACACTTGGGGCACCGGTGCGGCACTGCGGGGTTTGAAGATTACTCAACGAATTTCGGAGATAAAGAACGAAATGTTCTTACGTTTTGCGTATTTTGTTGTCTTCTAAGTCTTACGTATTACGCATATCTAAACTAGAAAAATATCTAAACTATAAAATAACACACTAGCATCGCAGTGAATGAACCCTGCAGTGCCACATCGGTGTCCAATGTGCAGTGAGATACCACCTTAAGCAGAGAAAGCAACATATAGCTTTGGTATGACTACTTGGAACCAAGTATAATGCCATAAACGTTTTCACCTTCTATAAATCTGTATAAGATTTATTCAGTGCATGCTCATGCATGCGAACGATAAAAGGGCTTAACCCACCACATGTTGTTTAACCTTTAAAAGACAGTCAACAGAACCGTTGCCATACTCATAATTTAAATACCATATGCCAAATGTGCTTGATATGAAATACGCATGGAGCCCCATAATCCTTCCCACGCTGTAACCATCACGTCTGGGATCAAAGGGTTGGCTTTAAGCATAGCCACTGGTGATCACGGCTTCCTTTTACATGATTAAGGTCTATAAGCTTTATCCTTGGTGTTTTATACAGGTTATCTGCGCACGCTTCGTGTAACTTAGCGAGTATACCAGGAAATTGTGACATTGATGCATTTCGTTTCTCAGAAAATCAGTAGACATAATGTTAGTACAGTTTACTGACCAGTTATAAAAATTGTAAATGTCGTGCAAAATTTTGAGTGCATGCAACCGCCGGCAGGCTTGTACCATATGAATTTATGATATATCAATATCCTTGCCGTAACATCAAAACACCAGCCACTTTTTCTATGAGTTATGCAGGACAGGCGACGCATTTGATGAATATTCTTTAATATTAAAATCCTGGTCATTGACGCACACGTATCTTAATTGAGTTTCCTGAATGCGTCAGCTACTCTTTTATGTCAGTCAAAAATCATAGCCCCCCCCCCCCAACTTGATCTATGCTGGGAATCTGTAAGGTATGTATGGTCGTCATTATTTTCATTTATCGACAGATTGATGTTGATGTGTTTTCGAGAGCATAAATAAAAGATACTAGCTTGTCTATTATGAAAAAAAAAACGGCACAATATTATATGCGTCGATGCGTCAGATATCCTAACATGATTCAAAAGCCATAAATTCCTCCCAGCTTCATTCGCGCTTGGAATCTCTAGTATCCAAATTAATCAAGGCAAATATTACATTTTGTTTGCCATGAAATGTAGTTAGGCATGCTCTTGGGACAATAAACATAGCAACTGGTCCATAAAGTGAACATTTTTGTTTTCCACATTACGAGTGAGTGAGCACGGCCCGTAGTAAATAACCTCTGGCATTTGGAGTCCTGTCACTGATTCACTAGTCTCTTAAGGCACCGGTGCGGCACTGCGGGGTTCAAAACATTACTCAACGAATTTCAGAGATAGGGAACGTTTTGTGTATTTTGTTGTCCCCTCAGTCATACTTTTTACTTAGTACACAATATCTAACACATAAAAAAAACAGCGAAAATAACACAACAGTGCCGCAGTAAACGAGCCTCAAAGTGCCGCACCGGTGCCCCAAGTGCAGTGAGATATCACCTTTACAGCGTCTAGGAAGTATCAGCTTTGCGCATTGCTTATTCAACATTTTGTGGAATCTGCTTAAAGACCTAATACTACTATGAGATAGGTGCAGGAGATTATTCTTATAATGTACGGGAATTATGATCCTCTATGTCATTGTCAACCTTTGCAATTCTAGAGCCGACTTGCTCTTGGCAATAGAAACCGCCCGCGCTTCATCCCTGCATGTCGAAATTTATGGATCTCCTTTGAAGTGTTCACGCAAATTTGATAAGGTAAATATTCCCCAAAAAGAATGACGGCGATACGTCATTGCCCGAGGTTCTTCGCTAAAACAGCGAGCCTGCGATAATGTTTGGGTGGTTCCCTAAGTACTAAGTAACGGCCTATACGTTGTGAACTTTGATAAATCCGTATGATGTTTATTGAGTGCCTCAAGGTGCTTCAGCTTCGCGGTCTTATTTTCTAGTTCAATCTTAAAACCCTCTTCGGTGGGTAGGCCGAGGGTAGGGTTTAACGTTTGCAGTCCACTTAGAATTATGTCGCCCATGGACAAAGCTAAAGCTAGATAAATGTTTTGGTAAATCGTATTATGGAAAAGTCTTAAGTTAAGACTAGCTGAATAAACCCATCACCATTTCGAAGAAAATCGATTTTGAACACCTCCATCAAAGACAGCGCTAGTGGTACAGAAACTGGCAATTGACGAATATCTGGCTTTTTCGCCCTGAAACCCCTCAGAACGGGGAAAAATAGGCTATGCGTTCTGGCTATGGCTATGAGGGGTGGGTTCTGGACCAGTCTAACATCTTTGTTAGGGGCGAAATCACTAGCGATCTCGCCCTCCCCGGCTAGGGATCTCGCCCCCCTACCTCACCCCCCTTTAGCGATTTCGCCCCCCCCCCCCAAAAAACGGGTTTACATGACATTTTAGAAGTAATTGGGATAAATCACAAAATGCAGTTATAGAATGATATAAGTACACGAGTTTGATACATAACTCCATTCATAGTATCAATATTAACGTAATTACATGGTAATAAGATAGTTGAACTTGTTTCAGACAAGGAGGATTGGGTCCCTCTTATTCCCATTATTGCATATACCTGAGTCTTGACATGAATACATGTATTTCATTGTATTCACCTGTCCTCAAGCAACCTATATATTTCCAATATGAAGTCTCTACCATGAAGTGACCACAAAAGAACCATGTAATGTCTTTATTAATTATGGATATATTAGATATTAATTAGAATAACGCACATTTTGGTATATGCACCTGGCCAAGGGATATCTTCACCTCCAACATGACTGTTTTTTTCTAGTATGTAGGAACTGATGCATTTACCCGTGTTTCTTAAGACTGATACTTTACCGGTGTTTGTGTAGCATTTAGCAACAGCTACATCAACTTGCGCGTAGATAGTGTTTATAATGAGAAACTATTATTCACGTGTGTTTTTGTTAGTGCTTTGGAAATGTTTCCAGCACAAGAAAGAAAACACTGTGACAAATTGAAAACATATAGCTGATGTATTCCGTACCATAGACGGTGTTGATTTATACGTCCGCAGTAGCACTTTTTTTATGCCACCTCAGCTGCAAAAATTTTCTTTTTCATTTCAATGTCATGTTTGCACCGAACAATATAGTATCGACTTTCGAGGTATGACATCTTACGGTACGGTAATAAGGTGCCACATAGGTACCAGGTAACACACCATATACGTTACTCCCCAGGTGCAGTATAGTACCAGGTAGCGCACCTGTAATATGTAGTAACCAGCTGCTCTTGGGGGGGGGGGGCGAAAACGCTAAAGGGGGGGGGGGCGAAAACGCTGGGGGGCAAAATCGCTGTCACACCGGTACATAGTACTCAACCCTAGTTGCTATTGTTGTCCGTGTCTGAGTGCGAATGTTTCTATCAGTATCACACGGCAGCTATTTTTTCCGTCGGACGGACGGAGGCTAACGAAATAGAATTATGATCGAACAGAGAAAGACCTTCGGTATCGGTCTATTCACTTTCTGTTTATTCACTTTCTTAATGAAATACATCAAAGATAAACACATGATACATATTACATAGAACACAATACAAGAGCAATACATAAAAAAAGTTGCAGTAGAGAAAAAACGTACTATAGCTTCAACTGGGCCCTTCTCCCCTGTAATAGACTAAATAAATCACAATCGATAAAAAATACAAGTAAGGCAATATACATAGTGTGGTAACGGTAAATAATGAATAAAATGAATAACGATAATCAAGTAACGAATGATGATAAGATAGGAACTGAACATATCCTCTACCATATCTTTGGTCTACTTTGGTCCGATTGACCAGAACACATGAACTGAAGGTAGTATGACGTAAGCATTGGGACAAAATGTGTACTTACTTCATTGTAATTTAACCTGGTAGGGTATTCGTGATGATATTAAAGAGAATGCGTCATATAACTGCAGCTTGTCAGAATTTGGATGCAGGTAATACAATCTAATTGGAATTGACATACACATATGCAGCAGAAATATTAACGTACATGCTGGCAGACAGATGGTTTTGACAAAATATCATAGAGCCGTTATTCTGCATTTGCTACCAACTGTTGACTTTCAACTATCACCATGAGGTATCGTTTGGACCTAGCAATTACTATAAAATTCACACCTGAATGAACCTGTACTTCAGTAATGTCGAGAACATGGATTGACTTGCTCATTCAGATGATACGCAGAGACAGTCCTGCGCATCAGTAGACACATATTGAAGTTTGGGACATGATCCAACAACTGTCACTCGGGACGAGGATTCTTGGAAATTTGGAGCCGCTCCTTGGAAAATTACAAGGCGAGTGGAAACTGTGATGTATCAAGTGCAAGTTTTCCCAATCACGTCTTATTCAAATTATTCGGCTGTATAGAAAGAATTACAGCCAGCGCTACCCAACTAGCCGGAGGCTATTATCAGGGGCTAGCCTGGTGCCTGTGCAATACACAATTAAGGTTTAATGACCCGCCCCGAGGTGTATATGGTGTCATAACGCCTGGTCCTTTGCTATAACCACCGAATAAAACCACCGAGTGAGCGAAGCGAACGAGGTGGTTTTATTCAGTACATAAATTTGAACAGTGAATTTGAACAACATAAAACTTGTACGTGAAATGTATTTCTGTTCCAAGGCTTGAAATTAGAACAAAGTCGATTCATTATGTTACAAACTGTTGCACGCTCCGTATTTCTCCACTCGCCCATTCTCTAGTTTGTCGAGTTCGTTCGTATCAGGCGGTAAATCTCTGCCGGCTTTCCTGAGGCATTCCGGGATCCCTGTGCTTCACAGCTCGTGAGAATCTCGTTCACTTCGAACTCAGACACGTCTTCTCCGAAGAAAGGTAGCATTTTGGTCCTCCAGCGCCATGACCGCTACTCAATGGCGGACCGTGGTGTTATTGTCGTCTGAACTTGAATGGGCGGGGGTGCAAAAAAATTATTTTCCATTTGCAGTTTAAATTGGACATGACTTGAAATAGATTTTATTGTTTTAAATATCATAGGTAATTCAATATTGTTTTAAGACGGCAAATGTTTTCTTTGAACAAAGAAACACGCACTACCGATGTTAATAGAGGGAGCCATCCCCCCTGCCATGCTTGTACTTATTCCCCTATCTTGGCAGATGGACGATTCCTGAATATCTCATTCTGATTGGCCAGCGTCCTGTTTGTCTGTCCTTCTGATTGGTTCAAACTTTCATAAGTCATTAATGCACACGTGCAATAATCAAACATTTAATGCATGGTCGTTACGGCGTCATAACCAGCATGAAATGGGGCCCTCTGATTGGCCCACGTCCCCTGGCTATATGATAATATACAATAAAAGCATAACGTTTACCGATACATGAGGTTTGTTTATCAAACTAAGTTATAAAGACAACGCAGAATACGGATAACTATAGATATGGAGACGATCTGTGTTTACTAGCTACTCTAGAAGTCGTACTACCTGTGATACTCTATCTATAACAAATACATAATTATAACTTGTAAAACTTAAACCGATGATGATGATGATGATGATGATGAACTTGTAAATTCTGATATGTAGATACAGCTTGGCCCATTCCATGGTGCCCATTCGTGAAAATAAATTAGATGTATAGAATTATCCCACAACAGACACTTAAACAATAATTATATGATAATACATTTGTAATAATTATATACGTCTTTTTGTGCGAATTCATGACCAAGTGCTAATTGTAAGTAACATGAAAGGGGACAGAGATAGGGAAATTCTTTAGAACAACATCGTCTACTCTAGTATAAAAGTTAGCTCTAAACCCTTATCTATTTGGTTCGACTTCATTTTTGGAGACAGTGGAAGATGAAAGACTTAGCTTCATGATTTTGGTCACCCACAGACTGAGTCTAACGCCGCAACGCCATAAGTCGAAATGTCAACTGTTGGAAATTCCGGAACGCTTCAAACAACTGTCACTTTATTATTCTGCGAAATTTGGGTCCACTTCTCAGAAAATTACAAGCAGATAAAAAACACAGAAATATCTCTCGAAGATTTGGGAAATGCTTAACTTCTTAAATTTTAGTTATCCACAGACACAGTCTAACGCCTCACTCAACCAGTTTATACATCAAATGTTGGGAACGCATCCAACAGCAGTCACTTTACCATTCTCCGAAATTCAGGGCCACTTCTCAGGAAATTGCAAGCAGATGAAAAACAGAAAAAATACGTCCCATGAAGCTTTACTTCCTCATTTTAGTCATCCACAGACACAGCCTAACGCCTTCCTCCATCAGTTAAAACATCAAATGTTGGGAACGCATCCAACAACAGCCACTTATTTTCCGTGATTCATGATCAGGGCCACTTCTAAGAAAATTACAAGTATATCAAAAACAGTAGAAATAACTCTTGAAGGTTTGAAAATAATTTGTATTAACTTCTTTATTTTTAGTTATCCACAGACACAGTCTAACGCCTCCCTCCATCAGTCAAAACATCAAATGTTGGGAACGCATCCAACAGCAGTCACTTTACCATTCTCCGAAATTCAGGGCCACTTCTCAGAAAATTGCAAGCAGATCAAAAACAGAAAAAACGTCCCTCAAAGCTTAACTTCTTAATTTTTAGTCGCCCACAGACACATTCTAACGCCTCACTACATCAGGACAAACCTCAAATGTCGGGAACGCATCCAACAGCAGTCACTTATTTTCCGTGATTCAGGGCCATTTCTCAAAATTGCAAGTAGATAAAAAAACAGGAAAAATAGCTCTTGAAGGTTTGAGAAAACTTATAACTTTTTATTTTTAGTCATCCACAGACACAGTTTAACGCCTCACCAAGTCAATCTAGCCATCAAATGTTGGGAACGCATCCAACAGCAGTCACTTATCATTTTCCGAAATTCAGGGCCATTTCTCAGAAAATTGCAAGCAGATCAAAAACAGAAAAAAAAACTTCTCATGAAGCTTAACTTCTTAATTTTCAGTCGCCCACAGACACAGTCTAACGCTTCCATACATCAGTACAAACCTCAAATGTTGGGAACGCATCCAACAGTAGTCACTTTATCATTCTCCGAAATTCAGGGCCACTTCCCATAAAATTGCAAGCAGATAAAAAAAAGAAATAACTCTTGAAGGTTTGGACACAGTTTATAACTTCCTTATATTTAGATACCAATAGCCACAGTCTAAAACCTCACTCCATCATTCAAAACATCAAATGATGGCAAGGCATCTAACAACGATCACTTATCATTTTCTAAAATTTAGGGCCACTTCCCAGAAAATTACAAGCCGATCAAAGACCGAGAAAAAAAGGCCCTTAAAACTTATAAAATTCTTCATTTCTAGTTGCCCACGGACACAGTCTAACGGCTCACTCCATAAGTCAAAACATCAAATGTTGGGAACGCATCCAACAGCAGTCACTCAACAGCAGTCACAACAGCATTCTCCGAAATTCAGGTCTACTTCTCAGAAAATTGCAAGCAGATCAAAAGCAGAAAAATAACTCTTGAAGGTTTGGAAACAGCTTATAACGTTTTTATTTTATTTTTAGTCATCCACAGACACAGTCTGACGCCTCAACTCCATCAGTCAAAACATCAAATGTTGGGAACGCATCCAACAACTGTCAGACTCACTTTGTAATTCTTCAAAATGTAGGCTCAGAAAATTGCAAGCTAGGGATGCCTAAGTATTAATATGACATTAAAAGTGGAAATATTCTGGATAAGGCAATCTGTTTCATGGTGACATTTACTGCACCATATTACCACATTTACATAGTTATTTCATACTTTTTGAGAATGGAAATTTGCTCATAAACAAGACGTACAAGGAATGCTCTAATTGTTGGAACGCAACAACCCCCACCGCTATAAAAGATGCACACTGAGTATTACTGCGTTCTGCGTTTGATATCAGATTTTTGCTCCATTAATGTTGGTATGGAATGGAATAGAAATGATTCCTCTTTTTAACGTAGAAAATAGACAAAAACAATTCATTTAAAGATTGAAGTTTGGGCAAGACTGGCATCCCTTAAGTTGCCCGTAAGAATCGAAAGGCTTTAAAGCACCTAATATTTGGATCGGATCCAAAAAGAGTCACTCAGACGATAAATGTCTAAAATTCAGTGCCATGATACATTTCCTAAATACAGGGCCATTTTCCAGAAAACGTGTTATTTTGGGTTATCTACAGACACAGTCTGGCACATAAGTCTAAATATAAAATGTTGGGATCCATACACGGCCACTTTAGACGATAACTCTTCGTAATTCAGGACCACATCTTGGAACATTGCAAGCCGTTTAAAGACTGTGCCTCTAAAGTGTTTTCAACATTTCTTACTTTACTTTATATAGTCAAGTACAGACGTCAAAACAGTCTGGCGCATCAGTCAGAATATACCAAATGATGGAAAAATGATATTATCCAACGACAGACAATACAGACGAGAATTTTTTAACTTCACGGTAATGTCTTGTATGTAAACTTCCAAGCTGATCAAACTAAGTAAGCACGTTTATTTTTAACGAGCAGTCTCTATGGGGCGGTCACCGGAAATTGATGCGCTGATTGCAGAAACGCGTATGTCAATTTCGTCAAATTACATCGTTTGAGAGGCCACTACTAGTGACAATCTACCAGATTACGATTTTATCATTTGAGACGAAGATGTCACAACAGCGTAGAAATGGCCATTTGCATCAGGTATTAACCCTAGTTTTGACGTCATTTTGACGCCATTGATGTCTCTATTGGCAACACAAGTCGTAAAATACTGTTATCGACTTTTTGTAGCACAAGATGAAGTTTTCTGAGAATACTTTTTTCATGGTTCCAGCCAATACAACCAAAATGTATCTCACGCAAACAGATTTCACGCACAAAGTATGTGAACTTCAATTTCTTGTTGAAACATCGTGTTAATTGACTTTGTCATCTGCTTCTTCTTTCCAGTTTTTCTAGTGTGCCATTAGCAGAGCACATATGACGTGCGAGCGTATGGAGGACCCTTAGTGACGCACGTGTTAAGGGCGCGCTAAATGTCATAGTCATGATGGATTCGTCGGCATTGATAGATGACACATCTCGAAGCTGAATTGTATTATCACGAAAGCTCATCTGTGTCGCTAATAATCATATCTTCAACGACCACTAGTCGTCTTTGTCATGATCAATCACGCCCAACTACTTCAGAACGTAAACTCCCTAGTGTTACTGACACGTGATCGTATAAACACGTGACCTAACGGATAAGTGACGTCACCAATTGGCCAAACGTGCTGAATATACGTTACAATGCATAACAATTTCAATCCAAATAGAATTGTTTATACGTTGAACATTTACCTTTTGACCAACGGCATTACTTTACTTTCCGTTCAGACCTAAATGTACAAAATTGATCTAGCCCATTTCAATGAAGGACTGTATACAACGAATTTCTAGTTTTGTTGTTGTTGTTGTTTCCTCTGGTTTGATAACTTATCTCGGCTTTATAACTCTCTCCAGAGAAAACTAAGGACGTTATACGTTACATAATATGTTAGCAGTAGGGATCGCTTGGGGGCCACTTACACTTCATGCGCATGTTGTATCCCAGATATGCTTCTATCATAGACGCGCTTCGAAGCACATCTTGGATATCGAGAACATATCGCAAGCGAAGGAGCGCGTTCTAGATATCTAGAATGCGCTCCGTTTGGGGCGCAGCTTGGATAGGAAAGGTGATTATCCAGAACATGCACTTTGGGAGCAAATTATGTTATGGGACTCCAAAAAACACTTCATATAATCGGCAGAAATGTAGATTTAAAAAAGTACATTTCCATCACAAGTATGCATTCATCATCAGATTGCGGTCCTGTCAATCACTATGATTCACTATGGTGCGGATTCTGGACAGTCATCCAGAATGTGCTCCGATCAGAGCGTGGCTGGGATGGAGCGCGTTTGGGACAGATCAGCGAACAACGGAACGGATCGGATTTCTCTTGAAGGAAGCAAAATTACCTTAAGAACCACTTCTGCAACCAAAAGTTGCGTGGGTTTCTTGTCGAAAAAAACCCTCAAAGACGTATTACTGGATTTTCGTGATTCAAGTTTGCATTATTTTATTTCCATTCTGTTCACATAAAAAGAGCATTGGATAAGCACAAAGTGTACACTCAAGAATCTTTCTAGAAAGTTCAAATTAGCTAGACCGGATATGCAGCTTGCACTGTTTAAAACAAGCCTGATTTGTGTACTGGGTATGCAATCTAAACCATCAAATGAATCTACCAGTATGGGACATGTGACGTGACATGAGAACACCCTATGGATGTTACAGACTAGGTCTGACCTCTGACCTCACATTATGAGCGAACCAGAATATGGACTTAGAATATGAATAATGGCCAAGTTCTGTAGCTGTTACATAATGCAATAATATATGTTCTGTAATGTATATATGACGATGTACACGTGTTCTTCTCAGAGTCAAATTATTTGAAGCGGTGAAATAACACTGAAATGGACCAGTCTAGTTAAAGAAAACTGAAATAAACAGGAAAGGCCGATATTTGCTCGAGAGCAAATACAAATATTTCAGCCATATCCCTCACCATGCAACAATAGATGGTGTTTGTGTGTGTGTGTGTGTGTGTGTATTGTGTAATATAACCAGCTGCTGCCGCGCCGCGAAGCTGGTGTGTTACGCCGAACGGCGGTTATACCGGCTATATAGATACAGATACAGAATAGTTTCAAAATCACCCATGTGCGAAAATGGAACACTTCTGCTTAAAAATCACTTCTACTAATCACACTTTAGAGAGAAGAAAGAAAGAAGCAGATACTTTACGAATACAATATATTTCACCACGCCTGTACTATGTTTGAAATATAACGACTAAATAAAAGGATGCAAATATCCTTGGTCCTATGCAGACCGTACAAGAGCACAGCGGTTTTGCTACAGCGTCTTTACATCTTTAATGGGACGCTTTGGACGATAGATTATGACAAGTGAATAAATCATCACCGAAATCAGGCTGGTAAGTGCGTTCTGCCCAAGGAAATGCGATATAGCGCCCCCTGTGCGCAAAAGCGCTGCTTGAGTGATTTTGCGAAGGAAAGCGTTATCTTTGCTTTCCAAAGACTTTCTTCAGGCTGCTGATCCTTCATTTCAAACCTTATCTATTATGATCACAGTGTTACAAGGCTTTTACATATTGTATAAGTAGTGATTTGATAGAGATAGCTATTAGAGATACGTGTATATAATGGATGAAATTGTAGCATGAAACCGTTCCTATTTGTGGTAAGGTGTACGATAAGATCTTGTACTGAGAGAAATTTATTATTCGTGGCCATTAATATTTCCTTCTTTTAAACATCACCAGTGCTGCCGTTAGTATATCAGAACAGATATGATACCCACTATTTTCTGGAGGCTTTATCCATACATTGTACCTGTCAGTACAATTATAGAGAGTTTTATTTCTAAAATTATACCCGAGGGCTAATTCCACGAAATAAGATTAAGGTCATCCAGCACCTAACATTAGTTTATAATCTACTATAATGTACCGCTGTAACGTTTACTATTGTAGGGTTTGACTTCTTCTTGGAAGGCAGTGGTTAATGAATTGTCCCGCTTTCTGAAAAATGAGTGGGAAAAATATGAAATTTTGCTGATCCCCAGAATGGTTGAAGCTCAGTGGAGTTGAAGCAGCAGTTTGAAATACAATCTGTTTCTTTCAGCCTTGTAGTTAGGGCACTGGCTTATTAAGTAAAGTATTACCTTGGTCCCTGGAAACAAAGAACAGTCTCTCTTCTTTAATTGTGATATACTCTGACCAGGAATGGCACATTTACTGTTTTGATGCTTCACCGAACATTTTCATTTCGCATTGTCCTAACAGATCACCCCAGCTCAACGCCCACGGTTTGAAAACCATCCATGCATGCTTGAGTCACGAGAGACAGCAACAAAATCAAATTTTCCGCAATGGTTCGTGGGTTAGCTCAGTTCAACTTGAACATCAAATAATGGCCATCCGTGAATGGTTTCATCAGGTTGGTACGTCACTGAATAAAGAGACTCTTTTTACACAGCAATTGCTTTATTCACACCGACGTTTCCGTGACCGTCTGTCACCTTCTTCAGGTCAATTCTGACTGGTTCACATTGTACTGCAGGACAGGTGCCGCTGCTCACAGCTCAGATGCGGTCACAAAGCGTAAATTATTTACATATGTACAGACAGATCTATGCAAAATATTTACCATACCAAACACTGTAAGTAATGATCAAAGTATGTAATCGCTGAACGAGAGGTAGTGGATGTCAGTATCATATGAATTTATAATTTTATTGTCAGTTTCGACCCAAGATAATCTTTTCATTTTGTCTGGTTAATTTACATTCCATTAATTGTACAAAATGTTTGTTTGATTAAGACTACGCGTGCCAATTGATAAATTGATCTCTCTAGAAAACTGGTATTTGAAAAATAATTATATAGCTTCGAAAACATAAACATGTAGATGAAAACTAAAACCTCCCCGTGCTTAATTGGTGGGATATCCCATTAACCCGTGACCTGCAATGTCCGTCTATTGTCCCGCAAGGCTGATGAATTGCTAATTCCGCCAACTTTGAACTCAACTTCCTGTCACAGCCGGCTAGTCGCAATTCGGATGGGCCTTCCTTCCTGTCATTGTGCGTGACGTCTCTATACCAGTCTCCACAGGATGCTGGAAAATAGTAAAAATTGGCCAAATATACAGATACCATGCCAGAGGAGAACATTTTTAGTCTGTATCTACTCTACTAGGCTCCACAGGTCGCTGGAAAAATAGTAGAAATTTGCCAAATAGACAAATAACATCCTTGCGGAGTAAGCTTGCCGAGTAGTAATGTTTGAAACGGCCGACTAACTTCCCTGACATAGTATCATCTTTGACAGAATGGCTTTTTTTAGACGTTTAGGTCTGTCTGTCTGTCAACAGCATAACTCTAGAAGCCTTGGATGGATCCTGATGATATTTAGTAGGTGGGTGGGGGTCGGCAAAACGAAGGTCCAATTTGATAATGGGCCCCTGGCGGCTTGTTAATGTACTGCAGTGGAATCAGACTTTTTTTTAAATATCTCGTTTATCTATTTGGCTAATTTCTACTATTGTTTCAGCGACCTGTGGGGTTCGGTACAGGCAGGAAAAACAATACCTGCATACTCGGAGGAAAAATAGAATCTGGTACACGCTGACTCGGGGAGGGTGAATGACCAGGCGAGACGCCATATAGTCCTCAGCATTACATTTACATAATGCGTGGGCGAGATTGATTTCTTCTCCATGACTTATTGAAGGATAGCTGACATAGTTTTTCTCATAAAATTTGAAACAGTATGATAAACCAGCTGATGATTCCTCTTATATATGGACCCCTGGAGCAACTAATAGAGTAACTAACCATGTGAATACTCTTTGAAAGAGCAATAGATATGTATTAATGTAAAACCATAATTATATATGACATGGATTTATTAGGATTTTACCATGGTCAATATTGACCGAAGGAGGCCATATACATAAGATATAATGGAAACCATAATTGTGCCCTTTAAGTCCCCGTATTTGGCCCGTATTTCACACATTGGTTATTATATTTCAACGTACAATTTGTTGATATTAATATTTCAAGATTCGCTCTCTTACGCAGGATCTGTACGGGTCTACTGACGTACGTAAGAGATTATTGACGTTAGACAAATTGACGTTTCACAACATGGCGGATTTTGAGTGGGCGTTCTATATGGAAACAGGTGGACTTGCAGTATGGGGTGAACTGCATGGGGGCGTGGTTAGCTGAAAGAGACGAGACGGTTGCTGAGTGGGCAAAGGGCAAGAGTGAAGAGCAAGTGAGGAGCAAGTGAGAGGGCTTCGGTCTTCATGATGGCTTGATCCAAACCAACTCAGCTTTGTTTACCTAGATTGGAGACTCGGTGTCCATTTGTTACCACAAGACAACCATATCCTACCTAAGCTACGATACCGTTATACTATGCATTGCACTTTACAACCCCTGAAATAAAATTTAATTCGTTAAATTTTTTCCTTAAATTTTAAATGGCGACTTCCTTAAACAATGCAAAGAAGCATTACAAGGTCACCCTTCGACGTACTTACCGAGGTAAATCGCAAGGTGGCGCTACCTAGGATGGCAGACGAATGACATCCAACAAGAGAAACAGGCCTTCTCTACAAAGTGCCGTAGACACTAGCAACAGCATATCACAATGACTCGATGCATACTACAACTGCACTTGTTTGTCTCAACTCATTAAGGCATTCTTTCATCAAAACCTCTTTCCCACGCCTCAATATCACAATTCTACCTATAAACTATATCGATCGATTGAGCATGTAATGACCTCAAACAGCTGTATGTCAGAATAATACGACTAGAACAACATACATATACCCCAGCTGATACTAATAGCAAATATTTGATTATCCAACACTATATCTTATAAGTTTAAATCGGCGACAAAAGATGCTGTTTTAAACAATATCGATCGAAAAAAGACCACAAACAACTGCACACACGTTTTAGAACTAATACGGCTAGAACTACACGATCCAGTTGATACTAGAAACAGATATTTGATTATTTTATTCTTTCTTTTCAAACGCTTTACATTCCTGCTAACCAACCTGCCAATCAAATCAAATTCGGTAGATAGAACATAGTACAAACAAATGTGTGTCAAAATGATACAGATAGAAGTACACTCTTTACTCGACACCACACGAAATGTTAATATTTGATTACCTAATACTTTCCTAGGTTTATAAAGACCTTTAAACTAAGCCACTTACAGTCTGCCCGAGTTATTATAGCGAGGGTCACGGGGACATTCGATCGGGGGTGAGAGGCGCAAAGTCCGGGTCTAGATCCGGTTTTGCCTAACGCCCCTACATCGGCACGGTACGGACATCTGCAGTACAGAAAAACACCGCCGCTTCCGTAGGAATATGCCTACATAGAAGTATTGCTTGGCTACTACTGCTGTTGTTTCTTTGATGTTGAAAGGTAAGTGAAATTGAAATAATTGTTTTTATACTTTTTATTTTCATTTTTTGACAACAAAAGTAACGCCCAATACCGACACACGCAGCACAGAAAGATATGGCGACCTTTGTTTTTAATATTATGTCTACATCGATGTATCTCTCGACTGCTATCGTCCTTGATAAAACGTGTATGTTTAATGTATGGTTTTAAAACGTTCTTAATATAACAACCAAATTAGCTGTTGCCAAATACTTCTCAGACATCTTGCAGTCACGTAGAAAAGGTAACATGAATAATATGGACTCCTAAGATTGGCAGTATTAAAATGAAGCTTCCTAAATAACGTTACATTTTTTGTGTATGTAAGAAAAATCTGTTCAGAAAGTGACATTTAATCTTTAGTTGAGTAAGGTGCCCTCCTTTTACTAAGGACAACTGTTACACAGTTTTATGTTGTGTCGGTGTCTATGACGTAATCGTTGGCTGTACTTTGATCAGTGGTGACGTCATTGTTCGGTTAATGTTTTCTGTGAGTTGGCCTTCTCGAAACCGTACTGTGACATATGCACGGTAAGGTGGTTAAATATATATCTTATCATCTACACACAGTGCCTAGATTTCCAATCTTCCAGTGCTCTTTTTTGTGAATATTTACGTTTAGATTTAATTTGGACTTGAAGGCACACAGCAAGTATAGTAAAATAGGTGAACATACGGTACTGGTGATCGTTTTTGGTTGGGGAGGATCATTCGATTCATTTCATTGTATGAGAGTTGTAGACCAATATCTCGTGCATACAATATGTATTCTACAAACACTAACACGAGGATATCCACGTATAATTTCCAATAATCTTCATCGATCAGCAACATTAATGACAACGACTAACATTGCTATCATCACAACTTATACATTTACAGACAACACACATAAGTGGGCATGGTATAACAATGCATGCCATAACTACACTGTATACTGTGTGTTTCCTGTCACTGGTATATTCAACCCATTGTATGCCTTTTATTGTATTATCCAACATGCCAACACTTAACCCAAAATACCGTTCCGCCATCCACTTATACCATACAGCAGACGGCACTTGACCAGGGTTTGTTTACAGTAAGTCGTAGTTATGACGCAATGTGAGGGCCCGCAAAGGGGATTTGGCGACGCTTAATGGTAAATTTAGGAGTCCGACAGTGTTTAACGTTAAATGTTTACGAGCATTTATGTACACATTGCTCTAGATTCGGGTATCTCAAGTGGTAAAACTAGGCTGGAGACACAACCGGCCGTTCCGTTGTGGCTTTTGAACAATCCGGCGTTCGATCACGCTATAGTATACGTATTACTTGCCAATGACGTTTATAGATGACGTGCTATGTGGAGTTTGAGTGAACAAGTACGCTTCATTCACCGACAACATCTAATGCCACTCCAGCTTTATTAACGGGGTAACCTATATCGATATCGTTTGTTTTTAAAAACATAACAGCGGGGTATTTAGGAATATCAAGTAGAAGGAAGGCCGTTTTAAACTGCTATGTTTTAAAATTACTCAATTTGAAACGACCGTCCATTGACTTGATTTCCCTGAATACACCGGCTTTTAAAAACAACGGATATTGGTAACCTCGCGGATAATGGTCAACTAGCGTTAACGCTAAATAAGAGCGGGAGGAGGGGCAACTATTAACATTGAATCAAAATAGCTCGGCACGCCTCATGGAAAACGCCATGCACACCCTTCAGTACGTGTCGGGTGATACAGGAATCCCATCGCTAACCGGATAGACGTGCTTGTGGGATTACTGCGCTTTGTTTTGACAGCGGATGATTTGTTAGGAATAAATATCTGCCAAACAACTTAAGCTTGGCTACAGATAGACTGCATTGTTTTGCAGTCATTGATCGATGCAACCGAAGCTGTTGTTAAGTAAAACTCAATATAAACTTTGAGTTTTATCGAGGCATATTTCATTTTTTCAATGAAAATCTTCATTTTACATATGTAATACACATACTGGGTTTAGTACAGGTAACAGCAAAAGAATAGTTGACATATACCTAATATATGTACTGTTAACCTAACACAAGAATGTCAAGCCGGCAGTTCAAGCCGTTTTTTGTTACTACTATATAATATATATATATATATATATATATATATATATATATATATATATATGAAAACTAGTGAAAGCACTGAAAACCTACCTATCCTGGCACCAAGGACATGTTGTCATGACACTCTCTTTGAGCCAACCATAGGCCGTACACCTGTCGCTATCGATTTTTTATGCTGTTACGCATCAAATAGCTTAATCCTGTAACATTTGTGTTCTCCTCCCTCAGTCAAAAACTATACACGCGGTTACTGCACCATTTTTTAATCTCCAGGTTTGTGAGTATTGTGTAACGTTACATTACCTCTGTCATTATTGGATCAATCCGTTAACTGTGACTAATGATTTTCTGAATTACAGAAGCTGTGCCGACAGGGTTAGTTTGGGGTTAAAGTGAACAACATACTGCGCTCCGACGGCCCCTCCCCACTAGCCGAAAACTGTCGTTTCTGTTGGGTTATAGTCTACATCAGGTCGGTAAAGTATAAGATAGAATAGAATAGTCTATTTTTGGTGTCTACAACCAAGATTGTTCATATGTGGATTTTGTAGTCTTTCTGCCACTTGATTTTGGTAAGACGTAGCTAATAATACACAGCTCGGAGAAATGTATACTGATGTATACTCTTGTATTGCTTCTACAGTTGTGTCTATCGTTGAGTCTAGCTTGTTATACATGGATGTTTCCGACGTAATGATATAACATGCCTAGTTCAGTCCTATCCCTGTAACTTTAGCTCGCCATATTCCGCTAGATAACGTATATCCGTTGTTATACTGGACAGCAATATTTTTTAATATTGGCGTAACCCATATCCGTTGTCATGTCAAGCTGTGCACAATATCTTTTAGAAAATATTCCAGTTTGAAACCACCGTCCATAGAAATGATATCCCTAAATATATCCCCAGTATTGGTTACCACGCAAATAAAGGTGAAGTAGCAATAACTTTTGTAGTGTTTGAGTGACAATTGAGAAAGATTATTTGTCTATTTGTTCAGGTTTGTGAGGATGAGTAGTCCACGCGAGCGGATGTACAAGGTTGTGATGGTGGGAGACTCCGTGGTGGGGAAAACCAGCTTCATCCTCAGGGTCTGCAGGGACGAGTTCAAACCCAACCTCAACCCTACTATAGGTATGTTTCGATGGTAACTGTTCGTTTCGCCACAATTTTAGTTCGCCAACGTCATTTCACCACAAGGCAAGTAGTTTCGTAGCAAGGCACACGTCGTTTCGCAACAAAGCATAAGTCATTTCGCCACATTTGAATTTTGTTTCTCTAGATTGCCTAATAGAAAATAGAAATCGTATTCCTAACATTATTTACTATCCACTACCTGCAAAAAGCTTAAGGCCACCATTCCATAAGATCTCACTGGGACCTAAATTAGATTTGTGCAACTCCTACCTTCAGAATAGGAATGTCATGCAACATGTACAAGTATGACTGAAAACAACAAAACACAAAAATGTACTTTTTTCCTTGAAATTCGTTCATCACAATTGCACTGGCAAAGTTCAGGTTGCTGCGCGGTCACAACGAGGTCGCTGCCATAGTAGAATACTCCCACGACCGCTGAGCGAACCAAATATTTGATCAACGGATTTTTTAGATTATAAATAATTTTTCAACATATTCATCAGTGTTTTGTTCTCTTTTAAATCATGTGTTTAATATTTCCGATCTTGCATCATGTTCAGAAAGTAAGATGTTTTTGTTTTGACAATAGAAAACATTCATTCCAATTTTGAAATCAATTGTAACACAAATGTATGTAATCCTGGTCTTTGATCGCCGTCTAGTTGAATGGGGTTTAGGACGTGCCTTTGTGACAATACGAGCCCTTACTAAGGTTTATCGATCTGTTTTTACTGTAAAGCATTTTGTTCATGCTGGAAGTCAAACAAGCACATAATCCCTGAAGTCCTCGTCACAAAGCATGAAAATCGATCGGCCGACGAGTCTGAGAGCTCTAAATGACATTTTTGGCAGTAAAACGTCCGGTCTCCTGTGACGTTTTTGGCGACGCCTCAAGGGCTAGCCTAACAGAATAGTGTGCGTTTGTCAAGACTTCCCAAAATTCTACACGTATGCCTGGATTTTTTACGCGCGTGCGAAGAAGCACCATCTGTGTATTTCCTAAGGAATTTTATTTAGAGATCCACCGATCTTCGCAAGTTCTCAAGTCCAATATAATAGGGTAGATTTTCAAAAAAACAATACTTGATTTTCTGGCAGGTACGACGACCTTTTAGTGATCAAAAAATATTTTAATGTATCGATAGGAAATTAGGACAATAGCAATGTGTAAACTGGAGATTCCATCATAATTTGTCTTTAATATCAGTATTATTTGGTGGAGTGAAATCTCTGTACTGTACCGTCAGTTCATTTTTATCCGCGGGTGACCTATATCCGTTGTTATATAAAACTGCAATATTTGTTTTAAAATATTGCAGATTAAAACCACTATCCGTACGGTGAAAGACTTGATATCTCTATTTCTATACCAATGGATATAGGTTACCCCACGAATAAAGGTCAACCAGCGTTATGTATGCAACCCTATACCCTTATCAATAAGTGTAGGGGTAACAGTATAACCCGGCAGTGCACTAAGCAACCACTAGCAACCACAAAATCATTGTAGAGTAAACCTAAGAACAAAAATGGCGAAGACAAAATTTATAAAATCACATCACGCGGTAACCCAATAGGAAGCTGTTTTGTCGCTTTGGGCCACCGTAGTTATCATGACGTCTTCTCCACAGGTGTTGACTCTCAGGTAAAGACGTTTGACGTGGACGGAGACATGGTGGCGCTTCAGATCTGGGACACGGCGGGGCAGGAAAGGTGATTATAATGCATACCTTATCTATCATTCGCCTTCACATCGTAAACCATTGTTTGTTGTGACTATGCAATTGCATGGTCCATTGAGTTCTCTCCTGTCGGTACAGGGTGACATTGCAGGAATGTAAGTCAGTCATGTACTGCAACCCGCAAGTGATTATTAGAAAAGCAAGAACCGGCCTGAATTTCAAAAGTCTCCATCAGAATTATTTAGCATCTAGAAATTAAAAGTATTGGAATCACTCACTTACTCTGATCATCAAATGTATACAGTTTTAGGCTGAAATAAGTCCTTTTTTAGCATTTATCTATTTCGCATAGTTCACTATGCATATGCGGGAGACAGGATTTCTGGGTAATATGTCAAAGGTGAAAGCCCCATGAACGTAAACATTCCGCGATTTTGCAGGCGCCATCGACAGTGTTATGCAAATTAATTAATGGTCGAGACGAGATTGTTTTTAATACTTCCAATGAGCTTATGTAGACATAATGGTCCTTTACATTTGACATATTACCCAGGATTCCTGTCACCCGCACATTTGTACTGAACCCTGCGAAAGGGCTGCTAGCTTTTTTTGTCTCACGATCTTCCCCCTCCCCAAACCAGGTTTAGAAGTATCGCTACGTCATACTTCAGACGGAGCGATGGCGTCATCCTACTGTATGACGTCACGTATGAAGCGTCATTTCTCAATGTTAGAGACTGGATCACAGCTGTGGAAGTAAGTTCCTTCTTTATTTATTTAATTCTCTCTTTCGTTCCCTCTTGTACAACATGTATGGAGGTTACCCATAAAAACAAATAAAATGTAAGTTTTGCAGAAGATCCCAGCCTATGCTGCCTTGACACGGTTTGTCTTCTAAGACAGGGGTACATTAGCTATTTTCCCCCTTTATTCAATTAATATGTACAAGATGACTGTATTAGCACAGAAAGTACAGTCTCTGAATACTGTACATTACTTTGTCGACACCAAACTTTCAGGGTCTGACAAACTTGAACTTGTTCTGGTAACAAAATGTTCACCGCGTGGCTGCAGGTCTATGAACTAGTCTATGTCTAAGTCTATGAACTATTTATTATCCGTAATGATAACTTAACTTTACAGGCGTCATCGTAAAAGCTGTGAACATAAAAGTACGGTAAAAAAAATCAGGAATTACAATTCTGTTGATGCAAATCGTTATTGATAGGACGGTGCAGGAAAGAAGCTTCCCATCGTGCTGTGCGGCAACAAGACAGACCTGAGACCGACAGCTGAAAAGTACGGAAAGAAAGTCATATCTACTGAAGCGGGGAAGAAATTAGCGAAGGTGCGAGTCTTTTGATTTCACTTCTCCCCTAAGGAAATTGAAGTTTTTTCTTCCGTTTCTATAATAAGGAGGATGTATCGTGTGTATGTACTTTTGTTTATATATATACATATATGTATGTGTATGTGTGTGTACATGTCAGTCTCTGTGCATGTATGGTAGTATGTCTTATAAACTAACTGTCCATGTGTTCATACGACTGTGAATACAAATAGATCAAAGTAGCCTTACTTTTAATCGGGCTTATCCTTCAACTGACACATTAACTCTGCTCTGCCCCTGCTACTCAGGCAGCAGGAGCCATCTTTTTCGAGACGAGTGCGAAGGAAGGATCCAACATTCAAGAAGCAGTCTTAGGACTTGCAAGGTGGGTGTCAGATATTGTAAACACTCTGTATACATGTACATGATACATATGTAACACTGTTCTACATACGTACCAGTCTCTACATTGTTTGTCGGTGTAAAACGGAAAAGATACTGATTTTGAATTATAAGTTTGTTCTAATAATTTCGGTTCTCATTTAGTTTTTGTTATTTTCACAATAGAGCTGATACATTCTTAGTTTGTCAATGTTTGTTTTTCTCTGTCTGAAACGCTAGCTCACCTTTATCCGTGAGGTGCCCAATATCCGTTTTACTAGGGATATTAAGTATACATGCAGTGGTTTCAAGCTGTAATAAAAGTATGAAAAATAGTACAATTTGAAACCACCGTCCGTCGACTTAATATCCCTAAATACATTTTTAGGGCAAAGTTGAAAGGTTACCTCTCGGTTACCTTACGTGTTTAGTTGCAGTTAGCCTTCGGATGCAATAAAAGTCTTAAACAATTGTATGATAACAGTGCGTTTGATGATTTGCCTTTCAGGAGCCTCAGACAAGAAGAAGACAGAGAATCCAAAGCTTTAGCCTTACAACTCACCAACCAAGTCGAGCCTGCAGAGAAGCCCAGTCAGTGTTGTTAACATAGCATATTAGGGATCAAACCATTTTAAAAAGTATATCTAGGCTAGAGCAAGTACATTTTATGGATAACATCCTTCTAAGTTAGTTGACTGCAAAAATTATAAGATAGGTAAAAAGATGGGCAAAAAAAAGATGGCTAAATCTCAAAATAGACACTTAAACGTTGTCACAAGAATTAAGGTGACAAAAAGTGGCATTGCAAACAAAAAGGCATTAATTTCTGTATTCAAGCTTAATTGCAAGAGTGTACTAACTAGTGTGGTATACTGGTATCACTTACAAACTTGGTGGCAACTGCACTCAAGGCTTCTATATTCGTACCACTTTTGCAACTATAGCGAAGAAGAAAATCTTATATTTGAACTCGGGTGAAAATTAATCAAAGGGCTGTTGTGATCTATAAAGTTTACTTGCTGTGGCCTGAATTGTGATTTGCCATATATGAAACTATATCTATTGCTTTTTGTAAACAACTTGCGTTATTGTTTAACCTTACGTCTGGAGTGGTGTTGTCAGTTACCTAAATTCAACTAAGAGGTTCGATTTTCATGTTGTTAACGTTAGGATCGCAAGGAGGCACTGTGATACCATTTACGCCCGTCGAAGCGCCACCTACTTAATGCACTATGTATATATCGTTTACACAATGAGTACATGTAGGTTGACAAATATATGTGGAAAACATTCACTTTTCCTAATGGTTAACAACTTTGCTCTCTAACTAAACTGCTCATCCGCTTATATGTGGTAGTAGAATATCAGCGAAGCTAGGTCGTTACAGAAAATAAACATAACCATCTTTTGCCCCATCTGCTTGCTTGCAACCTCCTCCAACTTTCTACGACAACTTTGATATTTTGCTTCTCCATTGATTCGCTAAATAACTAGCCATATTACAAAATGCCACACGAAAACTCTGAAAGAAGTAGCAGATAAAACGACCAAAAAAGTAAGAGTATTCGCAATATCTTTATTATATCATTCAGAATAATTCATAGCCAGGGTTTAGCTAGGTAGAATCTTCAACGTTCCACAGCAGAATGTACATTTTTTTGCCTCTTTGCTCATCATAATATACAAGTTAAAAGGAAGAAAATTTGTGCCTCAATAGTTTTCTATGTGTGATTAAAACTGTGCACTTTGCCGATTGATTGTTTGACTGATTTCATAATTAATGACACTATCACGTTACAATACCTGATCATGGGGTGCAGATATAAGCTAGGTGGCGTTTTGAAGTGCGTATGCGTATTATAATGCAATGTGGGTAATAGGTCAAAGTTCAAAGTACATGTTGATACACAAAGAATAACCTTGGGCCTTCAGCTTTGACCTATAACCTACAATGGGATGTTATGCAAACTATGATTACTGAAAACTACATGATAAGTAGCTTATTACTGTCCACATAGTGGGTTAGTAATGTTATTAGTTCTTTAATGCATTACTGTTACTGTTAGTTGTATTATCTAGGTACAACAAGGGAATGTTCAAGAGTCATTAGGCATCTACTATTATTCTCTCTGACCAACAATCACTTCAAATAGCTCGATTTTTCGACCTTTTTCGTTACTGACCACCAGTATTATGTTTCAAACAAGAATTGTGCTTTTCCTCATTGTACTAAAAACATGATTTGTTGTATTTTTATGTAACTAGACAAGGCAGACATTTATAACTATCACACTTTTTTGCATATTTCGTCAAACTTCCTTTTTTCGATTCTATACCAATTCAAGGCATTTCAAATCAAGTACGCACTAGTCTAATCTTCTTTTTATAAAATGAAAGCAGTGGCAATGCCTAGTGCCAGGTCCTAATAATATTAGGCTACAGATCGGCCCGAGAAATTTCATAAAGGTATAATTTTAGCATCACCTTTTTTTTAGTGTCAACTGCTCTAAGTCCCTATTAAAAAACGGCAAAATGTCCTACGCTTCGCAGTATCTGATGCAGAATATAGACCACAATACCTTAAATTTTAAGATATTCTTCCTATAACTTTGTATGACTACAGAAACGACGAGCCATATATGTATCAAGTTTATCTCGTACATGTACATTCAAGATCTAATTTAGATATAATCTTCGCTACCCTTGCCAAAACTACTGCAATGAAGTTATCAAAATTGCAGGGGAAAGACCACCCATTACCTGTATACCATTATAAAGATTTTTTATACACCATTTTCGTACACAAAGTAAAACAATCACCAACAAGATTTCGACCAGTCCTCTGAATCCTTTCAAGCTGGAATGACCAAAATTCTATGTCACGTGACCTTAACGGAATAACCTGTGACGTCAGCAATGGGTCAAAGGTTCCGGTTGTAGGTATCGGCCCCCGTCTCGGTATAGGGATGCTTGATGGGTTCTCATATATGCGGTTTTTTTTTTCTTGTCAGAAGACCAATTAAAAGCTTGTTGGTAGGGCATTACTTTGTATACGGAAATAGTGTAAAATGCCTTTACAATGTCAATTCGTTCGAATACAGTATATACCATTGCTGTATCAAAAAAAAAGCTCCCAATTTCGCACAATTTGTCTAAACCTTAGTACTGGTGTCTATTACAGTATCTGGCAAGTTCCCGTTGATCTTGAGACTCCCGGCAGAGCGCGAGTTCTTAAAGTCGCCGGATTTTGAGGAGCTTCGACTGAAGGATCTCTTCTTGACGTTGTTCTTCTGTTCTTGTTGTTTCCTCCGCCGCTTGGCGAGGGTCGGGAACCAGTTCTCCTCGATGTCGCGCTCTAAGATCGTCAGGCGTCTTCTGAAGGCCTCGAGAAAGGTCTTGGGAGCCTGGTAAAAAGGAAGAAAATCGTATCTAGGAGGCAAGGTAGCTAGGGTTTATAGATTTCAAATCTAGAAGCTATGAGATGGAATCCTAATAAGGCCACAATGTTTTGCCATTGAGAAAGGCGCTTTACGACTATTTTCTCACTCTACCCAGGTAAAGATCCGTGTATGAGGAGAGTCACACCTCAAACTCGTTAAAGGACCAAACCACGTATCGACAAGAGATGGAGGTATTTTGAGAATCCTGGAGGCTTTACTTCAGCATAAAATCCGGTTTTGTATCTTGTCCTGCACATGCTATGGTCATGTTTTTTTTGATGGCAGATTGTGTTCAATTATGAATAAGACGTGTTGTAACTTTTTGTTCCCTTTTAGCTTTTTTTAGCAGCAGGAACTTTTGACATGTCAAAGTAATATTATTATACCTCTTGGTCAGTCTGGTTCACCGCTATTATGCACACGATCTACCATTCTAACTTTAGACCTTCACAGGGCATTCCTTTTCCCCTGTTGTATCACTTGCCACATGGTTCCTCTGTAGGAATGGTTAATTGTACAGGTTTGACCATACATTTTACATTTCACATGTCAAAAAGGATTATATGGTAAAACTACGGAGGCTTTGTTTACATACCTCTGGGTCAGTTTGGTCCACCGCCATCATACACGCGACCACCCACTCCACGATCAGCACCACCACGCTGACCGCCATCCCAACATAGATGATGTAGAACACCCCCAGCAGCTTGGACACGTCCATCTTGTCATTGGTCACCGTCGTGGCCGAGTTCTGGTCGTGACACTCCCCAGTGTACCTGGGGACGAGGAGGGAACGAGAGTCATCTTTCAGAACAGGTCACGTGACAGCCTTGGTCGGAATCCAGGTCACTCTGGGTTACATTTTAAAAAATCTATAGACCGATCCCGAATGACAATCAAAGTTAGCAGCTAAGCCAATACGAAAATACTTGTGACCAAAGCCATTATCTGTTGATTTTTCTTAATTTGAGTCATTAGAAATAGAACCAGTCAGTATTGTCCTGAGGAAGGTATTACAACAAACACTAGAACTTCTGCTCAGATAGAAACATTTTTGGTTCTGTACGGAAAACGTTTTATTTACTGATTTTGTTTATTTTGGGCTAATTGTATATTTAGTTTCTCTAATATTAAAGAAAACATGAACACATCGAGAGCAAGAATTGACTTCACCCTTGAAATATTGAAAACCGGCTTAGGCCAAAGATGTGTAAGGGTTATGTAGAGGTCGAAAAAAATTAATTTGCCCCGGTGACTTAGGCGAAATGGTGTTAATGATTTTAATCTAAGAATTCCAAGAGCGTTTAGAGGTACGGGATCGGTCTATTGTTTTAAAATAGCTTTGTTCGGAAAGTCGGCGGCTAGGGTTTTTACGCTGAGCTTTCATACAGCTAACTGACAACTGCTGACTAAGGCATGCACTAGCGGGGTCCCAGAGTGTCACTGGTATTCCGTAACAAAGGCTATCTACTTTTGCCGTTGGACTAATGAACACCACCACTACCTGCACGTTGAATGCAAATCGCTAGGGGGTGCTGCAACACTACGACGGGGGCTTTGTTACCAGAAACGGTCTGTCGATCTGTGGAACAAACAATGGCAGCGCGGGATATCATTTCGGAATGATGAAATAAAAGATTTTAGATGGAAATAATTAAATGCAAAAAATGAGATATATGCTGGCATTTGACCTTGTTCAAAGTTGATGTATGAGTCCAATTTCAGCGATTGAAAACAGCTTTCAAGCAAATCTTATTACGAAACACATTTTATTGCGAATTGCTCATTTAAACTGGATGGAAGAACAGCACTGTTTAAAGAAGTCACCACGACCCACATGAACCCATATTCGTTCACCGGTAACGGAAATAGCTACTTTTCACGGACTTATTAGATTTAAAAAGTGAAATTGAACAAAAATATTTCTAAACCCAAACCCAAAATGTCGAGAAATGGATTTGCATAGTTTTTTTTTTTTGCTTCGATAATGTCAATCAACTGTACATTGTCAAAGGTGTGCCCCCTATGTTTTTACCATGTACTTGCAAGAACTGGTACATACATTTCCAGTGTATAGCACCACAAGAAAAATGTGTCAAATTTGTTTGTGCTAAGAAATGGTGATAAAAATGTACTAAAAATCATTTATCGTCCCAAAATGAAATTCACCACGTGCTGTGCCAAGTGTTTGTCCCCCAGACCCAACTGACCGATCCCCAACTTTCCGACAAGGATCGTTTCCCCGAAGACTTTTCAACGTTTCGACGAAGGCGTGCCACGTGTAGTCCTTCCGCTCTGACTCCAAATCAGGACTTCCGCAGGGACCACCGAACCTGGCGGTCAGAGTTAGCAGTACAACATTGCAGAAACTTAGATTAGAAATGTTAATGTAGCGACTTCCGGGAAAGTACAGATCATATTGCAGCGACTTCCAGTAAACGATAGATTACCTTTACGTTTTAAGATACAAGCTATAAAGGCTTATGTGGTAGAAAAGATACGGTCAGAATCAGTGGCGCAACATTGCATTTGCAGGAAATTCCAGAAAATCAGTGATGACATTAGTCATTACATCAACTTCTAGGAAATAATAGATTACAGCATCACACAGTTTCAGTACAACTTTAGGCGTACATAGTGGAATTCCGAAAATGTATGGTCAGAATCATTGGTACAGCATTGCAGTAGCTTTCGAGAAAGTGAAAACGTATCAATTTCCAAAAATTGCTTTACATGAAAGTTGGTAGATCATAGGCAAATAATACACTTGCTACAAAGCCAACTGCATATTTGAACGGACTTAGATTTGGACTTAGTACCAGATCCGCATTTTTGTCGGAATACTACCATGCGGTAGCTGAAGCGTAATCGACACATTAAGCATATAAATAGTGTTTAGGTTCGGCTGTCATGAGAGCATTAATTTTCTGTATTAATCTCGATCCTGAGTCTTCACCCACAGAAAAGCTACATTGATTATATTTTTCCACTATTGCAACAAGACGCTGTGTTGTGTTCATGTGTACATGTTTAATTGTTTGTCTTATTTACTCGAGCGTTGTCAGGGCATACACGCATCTACAGTAAACTACGAACATACACTTATATCATAAGATATTATTGGATACTAGTGGCAAGGGAGTTTTCTAGCTGATAATGAAGGCAAAGGGAATTGATAGTAGTCCCGAGTTCAGAACATGTAGTAAATATTGTACAAAATGTATCGACCATTATGAATATACAAAGAGCAATCTACAGCTGCAATATGTTGAATGGTTTAAATGGTTTGATTTCATCTGATTTCCTCATGTTACACATCTAGTAATATTGGTAGAAACGTGGCTGACTCACCATTTTTCTTTCAACTTATCCAAATACCCTGACTCTCTGGCTTGTAGGATAGCGATGGAGAAGGCATCGGTGTAGGCGGAACCTTTCTGGAGGCCGAATCCGAAGCCGATCTTCCCGAACAGACGGCCGACTGTGCGGAGGTTACAAGGAGGCTGTTTGACGACATAGTCCAGCACGGCGCTGTCCCAGATAAACGCGTACCTCTCCTCACGCGCTTTTTCTATGCCGTCTGGTACCAATAAAGGGGCATAAATGAACGTACGAATTAAGCTAAACATACATCATTTACTCTCTCTGCTAAGAGCTATCTACTACTAAAGTAACAGGACAATTGCATGTCTAGAACTCGAGGTATCAAATTAGGAAGTTACGCTGCAGTACTATAACAAGCCCCTAGCTATAGGCAGCCCAAAACTTCCAGTTCTTTTAAAATTCACGCAACGTATTCACCATACGGTGACATTGTTTGGGACATCAGGATTCACACTTTGACCTTTGACCCTGTCCTTTACAAACAAAGTATAAACACGTTCATGTTTCTGAGTACGCATGTGCAGCGACAAGAATTACGGTTGATATGTCACAGTAAAGATAAATGAGACAAATCACGCCAGAAATTTGTTGTGCAAATCAACACAAAGGTCTAATAGCTAAAGCGGGTCCTTAGGGCTATATTGGAGGGTTGATATTTTTCGTATTTATCTTGGTCTCTCTTAACTTCGAATACATTTTGAAAAGCTGCTACATTATTTAAAGCAAAGCCGAAATACAACTCGCAGTAAGATTTCAAAGACGTACCTTCGAAGGTCATAGGTTAAATGCCTGATTATTCAAATAGCCTTACCTCGTGAGCTCATTGTCAGAGTGCTGTGAACCTTCATGTAGCGAGCCATGGTCTCGAATGTGTGGATACTGGATGACTCAAAGAACGATAGGGGCTGACTGTTTTGTACCGTCCCATACTGGACGAGTTTCTGTGGGTGTACATACATTAAAGAATTGTGTAGACAATATAAAAATCAACCATATTAATAGATTTTTTTTCAATACAGGTACCTGCGGACATTATATTCGGGACAACAAAATGTCATAATTCACGTCTCTCTTGACGCAAATGTACAGTACGTCATTTAGTTGTAAAGTACGTGTCTTCAGTCACGGACTACCTTAAGATATACAAGCTTAGGATTGTCGCCATTGTAAGATACATGCTATAACATAGATATAGATATCATGAAGATATGATCCATTTTAGGATGATGTCCCAATATAGGTTATGATGTTAACCAATGGTCTTACGTTACATGCTATTTCTAACTGGAAATGTATCTTCTAATGATTTAATATTTCTGACATGTACTTTTCACGAACAAGCTAACAATCCGTCACCTCTAAAATGTAAAACGGGGAAAATGTTGTCCCAGATAGATATATAGTCTAAATGCCAGACCCTCGTGCGGGGTCTAACTAAGGAGGCCGATTGTTTAATTTTCTTATGGGCATGTTGGCCCTGGAGCCAAGGAGTTGGCTTGTGTAGGGCCTCTGAACAACCTGGCATCCAGGCTAAAGCAAGTAACAACATGTGCGTTAGACGTGAACCCACCTGAGATACGAGATCCTCTACAGAGTTGATGTCCGTGTCCATCCGGGAGACGGTGAGAAAGGCCGCCAGGTTAGCCGTGTACGTGGCGACAATGATGACTGTCACCAGCCACCACAGGGATGCAGTGATCCGACCTGCGGGATACACACACACACAGTCAGGAACAAATGTCTCAGTAGGCGGAATCCTTTTAGTATATCTACCCTGATGATATCTATAGCTATTATAGCAATGTCGTGTCTTGGATCAACATTTAAAGGATCATCGTACATACGGTGTTATCATTGCTATTATCAGGTAAGTATAGGTCATGGGTGAAAACCTTGAACGTATACTATAGGTCAAAGGTGACAAACCTGATGACCATAGGGTTTACACTGTACTGTGCTTGTCTTACTAGTATATAGAAAACAATTGTTCAGATACGGGTTCATTGGAATGTGTAGAAGCATATCGACAGTACGTTTATAAAGTATAGGTTGAGACAATGGTAAAATAAGAATGCATTTGCGTGATAAAAAATGACATAATGTGCAAATTAGGGCAAAAAAGGCAAAAACTGCTTGTACTTGCAAGACCGACCAAGTTCTATATTCCAGTGTGTACGTGCACACATGTGTCATGACTACTATAAAGAAGCAAACTGATACTAGTGTTTCGCCGACTGACAGATGTGCGTTTTTAGTGAGACATGATAGTTGACCCACTTACCTGGTCCGCTCTTTGGCAAAATGTCGCCTCCTTGGAATAGCAGAGAGGCCACGGCAAAGTACAGAGCGTTGTTCAGACTCATCATCCCGATCATTTCCTTTTTCTTCTCTTTTATCTCTGCCGGTTTTTCTTCCTCTGCTAACAAGGTCGGCCTGTATGAATGTAAAACAAACGTTTACTAACCTGGCGTACTTCTTGGGTACACATCCCCTCCTTGTTGAAGCAGGGAGGCCACCGCGAAGAACAAGGCGTTACCCAAACTCATCATTCCGATCATTTCTTCCTTCTTTTCTTGGATCTCTTCGGGATCTTCCTCCTCTTCTAATAACTCAGGCCTGCAAGTGAGAGACATGTCGCAAGATGGCGTTCGTGACCCGTGCTACCCTGGGGACCTGCTCGGTAAGCTTAAAGATGGTTGTAAGTACAGAATTCTTACATGACCTATGGTCTTATTTTTTTTGTCTCGACTAGCCTTTCAAAATCAATCCAACATCAACAATATTTCTTTGTAAATACCAACTGAATCTAACGTCTATCCGAAACATGTATCTAATATGTATTAGTAAGTAGTCAGATGTAAGTACATTGCATTAGCAGTGAAACACACACCTTAGACCATCAAAATCTGTGCACGACGTTTCTTTGTTAACACATGGTAGCAATTGGCACATAATCGTCAGCAAGCCATTACCAAATTATGTAACACAAATAACACAGTAGCGACACCATATGTACACTGGTGCCCCAAAACTATCAACATTCATGCGTTACCTTTTGTTTCGGAAACCTTGGTTATGCAGAATCCTCAACTAGCCATTAACAAAAACATGGTTGTTACTGAAAAACATACTTACTCTTCCTCCTGGACGAAGTGTCCATGGTAGCCTGACGGACTCAACTTGTTCACCAACGAGATGAAGAAGGAGACCGCCAGCGTGCTGCACAGGACATGAAATACTTTCTATAAAAACATCTAGACATCTACAGTTCACTGTAAAAAGTGTCTCGGAAGCAAAAACCAGTCAGATGACCGATAAAACATTTTTTCTATGCGGACAAACGGTCAACATGTGAACAGGATTTCTAAAGCGAAAATTGTTTTGCCATGTTGGTAGATCATAAGATATCGGAGTTTTCTTTTCCACGACAAGCTCTAGCCTTAAAGCACAGGCATACATCGGCTACAAATAGCGACGAGAAGTAGCACTTTAATTAGAACCTCTGAGGCAGATGTGCGAAAGGCAAAGAAACACTAGAAAGGCAACATTTTTGAAAAAAATGCAGAATGTGGGCGAAGGGAAAAGAAAGCAAAAATCGGAATAAAAGAAGCATCAAGAAAGGCAACATTTTCGCCAAAAGGCAGCAAAAAAAAAATTAAAAAATATTATCTATCCACTTATTCGATCCCGGAGCGTTGGTTTCCCACGCATGAATAATACCACTAAGCTAGTGCTACAAAATGTCACAGTAGGACGTTTTAACAGATATACAAATGTATTGCGTAGCTTGAACACGTCCGTTCACCGTTGAATTTGCAAGATTCCAAGGTCCAATTTTCTGAAGATAATGTTTTTGTGTGAAAATTTATCAGTCTCGTTCATTCCATGGCCGGCAACATCTTCCTTGAGCGCCTGTTTGGTCGTCTCAGCTGCTATAGTATTATCAAACTGCATGCCGAATGCCATTTTGTGTTCTGTGCGTTGATTTGTTCACCTCTGCGTACACCCGAGACAGTCCGCGACTTTATTCCAATCAAAAAGCTGGAAACAAGAGTATATGTTTACAGCTTCCATTTTTCTGAGTTCCGATTGGCTATTATTAAACTCGATGCCGATTGTGTTCTGTGTGTTGATAGGTTCACCTCTGACGTAAAACCGAGAAAGTGAGACTGTAAGCCAATCAAAAAGCTTGAAACGTGGAGTACATGTTTACAGCTTCCATTTTTTCTGACTTCCGGGTGGAATATGCAAATATCTGAGGAAAAACTAAATGTGTTGCTTCGCCCACATAAAAAGCAGGTAAGACGTTACTGGTTGTGTGTGGAACTCAACAATATCCCATGATTCTTAATACTTCTGTAGATATGGGAAGGTCCTTCTGTAGAGGTCCTTCTGTATACGTAGAGGTGGTCACTAGTAAAGGTTTAACTATATATCTTTGTCCAGGTGATCGTTATGTAGACGTAGTCACTACTGCAGGTTTGACTGTAAATCAATGGTAAGGTGGTGCTTATGTACAGGTAACTACTAGTTCAGGTTTGACTGTACAGCAATGCCCAGGTGGTCGTTATGTAGAGGTGGTCACTAGTGCAGATTTGACTGTATATCAATATATAGGTGGTCCTTATGTACAGGTGGTCACTTGTACATGTTTGACTGTATACCTATGGCCATTTGTTCCTTATGTAGAAGTGCTTTTTGGTACACGTTTGACTGTTGTCATTATTTAGATTTAGTCAATTACACAGGTGTGCTCGGTTTACCTTAGGAGAATGAAGAGCCACAGATTGGGTTCGAAGACGTCTAAGAACTTGAACGGACGATCCTCCTTCTCTATCTGGTTACTGAGCACGAACGTCAGCCCGATGTCGATGTACGGTTTGGTGAAGTCGATGTCCTGCTCCCGCTCGTAGCTGATGGTGAACGATGCAGCCGCGACGTCAGCTTTCTGGGAAAGGCAAAAAAATAACGTTTATAAAACTTATATTCGTATGGTCTCCAGCATTTGAAATCGATAGTAACAATAAAACATTGTCAAGTCAGAAAAGGAAGGCATGTACACCTGTGCCAGGTATGCTTGAAAAAAAACTTGTCTTGCTGATCCCGTATATATACGAGATGCACATACATGGTCCCCCTATGTGGGTCAAATATTTGTATGTGTTTGTGGCATTTCTCACTTAAATGCTGCATTCCGCAGTAACGCGCAACAATTAGGAAGGTGAATCTGCAGTAGCAGTACAAAATAGGTCAAGTTTTACTGATCTTAAGCTACTAATGAACCAGCTATGGGAAGTTGAATACTCAGTAGGATAAGGGTTAAGGAAAAGTTAGACTAAAACCATTAATGCATTTGAGGTTGAGGGTGCTCGAGAAGTATAAGAATCGGTGCCTAGCTCTTTAACAAAATAATGCAGGAGAAATGTAATTTCCAAACACCTGGGCTCCACATTACCATGACTAGCTACTGACAACGCGTCGAGAAGCCAGTCAAGGAATAAGTTTTTCCTTCAGTAAAAAGAAATGATGATAATCCAGTGGGAATGTTTACCTTAACGACAAGGTCTCGCACCATCCCGTTCCACTTCCCTGTGACCGGATCCCTCGCACCGAAGTTCTTATCCTCCACCATGTACATCTCGTACTTAAACCCCAGGTGTTTACTGAAGTGTTCCAGCATATCCTTACAAAACCCTGTATACAAACAAGCAAACAAATAAATAAATAAATTAATATATTTGATACTTTATCAAGTCCATTTGCTAACAAACAAATTTCTAAGCAACTCATCTTCCAGGACATAAAGATACAAACATAAAACAATATCAAAGTTGTACACACAATGTTCACAGGCTACATATATCTACTGATTTATATGTCGTAGCTGCTCCAAAAACTTGCACATAGAAGCTTAATCATGAAAATGTATGTTATTAGGCTGTCTTTTCCATATAGAGATGAAATTGATGGTCAGTTCAAACGGTTTTCATACAGGCATCAGAGTATTCAAAACTTGACCTTTCGAATGTGACCTCAAAAGGTGAGGTCCCTGATGGCCGCGATAATAGCACTGTACTGCACTCCATTATATATACTTTGCTATTATGAGATACGTGTTCGAAACGAATATGTAGAGACGTGACGGTCACACGTTTTTTTTATAGAAACAGGGGCATAATGTACGACAAAGGACATTCTGTGGAAATTTCTGGAAATATATTTAGTATTGTGACATCAATCTCATAATCATATCAAAGAAGGGGCGAATGTCTACTAGACAGACACGTACCATAAAATCTGTCGTTCCCATTTCTTGGCCGCCCGTGCTCGTCCTTCTCGCTGTAGAAGATGAAGGGGGGTTCTTCTATCGTCACGACCCTCAGGGTCCTGTTCATCAGATCGCTGACGTAATCCACCACACTGTCCGCCCCGCCCATGAACCGTACGGGCGGGTTGTGCATGATCAGCCTCGTGTCCTCGCTCCAACTGCCAACCTACAGAACAATCAGTCACAGTTACATTTGGCATTCAACGTTCTCGCCTCCTCGACAGACTTGATACTTTCAATATCCCTGTGTTAAATGTCAAAAAGTTATCTTGTATTTCTTTTGTTAACTTATTACAGTAAAGTTAACCCTTGCTAACGTTAAAAATCAACGCATAATTTCTTGTCATATCTCGGCAACAGCTACTTGAAACCAAACGTTTTCAGAACCCTCAAGTGCTCCGATCCCCGTATCCATACATATTACATTTTCCTAAAACTTTACCAGCCTCATGCCTTCGCTCCAACAGCCGACCTAACAAAAATACCTCGTGCCACTGCAAAATATTCCCATGTCCATTTTACACATATTACGTTCTCCACTCTTGCATAGCATTTGGGAACAAATGTGGACCTGAGCCAACACAGTCTGACGGAACGCATTTGAACCCTAGCTCACCAACACAAACAGACTGACTGAAAACAATAGATACTTTTTCACTGAGGTCATAAGGCACACCACAGCAAACAAAGAAAGAAAGCTACATTTAACAACTTCAGGCACAGGAGGGGTAACCACAACTTCTATCTTCAAAGATTCTAATATTTCAATTTTACATAAGCTCTGTGACCTTATAAATAGTATATCAGATGATATATTAGTATCAGCAGCACGCCTAGGACTGTTCATTCATGATGGGCGCCAAATATAGGCTTTACTAAACGCTCTACAAAGAAGGCTTTAAAAGTAGTGCTATAAGATAGAAACAAAGCTGCGAAAGAGGAACGCCATACATAAAGGATGACATGCAATTCATTACCACAATCTATATTTAATTCGTAAGTCAGCCCCTGGTCTGAGAGGAGCGTAGTACACGTAAAAGCCCTCCTTTAGAGGATTACAGAGTCCATTACAGTCTTTTATTTCCAGCTCGTCAGTCATAAAGATGGATTTCTATGTCCTTCGGGTTATTCTGAAATGCTTAACGTAAAACAGAGCCCAGGATTGGTGCATTGACATCCGATGAAGCGAGGTTTGTAAGATATGGATAAGTTTTTTATTGCAGAGGATTTATTGTACCGTAAGCGAGATGGAAGACGGAGCGTGTCGAATGGAAATTCTTGCAAAATCTGCTTAAAGTACTTTTTCCTACACGTGTAGGGCCCGCCAAGTGGGCAAATATGATTTTATATGTATGAATCTCAGACGCATTCTTCACAGTCAGATAATACTGTAATTCCTCACGTCATTATCTAGGCTTTGACGTTCTATACTTCTTATCTTCATACTTGCAAATCAGAAGGAAGAAGCTTTGCTCGTAGTCTTTTACTAGATCACTTTAAACCTGTTGGTCTACAAGTGTTTTGGTACAAACATAGATCCAATAGATCCCCGATTATTCATGATGTACCTCTCAGCATGTAAACAGGTATTACATGTAGTACATGCCATGAGTTAGCAAACAAACATAAGGCAATGCCCTCGAAGTCGTATTTACCAAAGTCTTGATCTTTAATTTTTTTTTTTTGAAAAAACAAAACATTAATCATATCAGCTCATGAATATAATTTTCTATTAAATGGCTGATCCAGATACTTAAGATGGATAAAGATTCAAGAAATGAATTAAGGCGAAGAAAAACTCAATAAACACTTTAGACTCTCCGGGAAGACAAAATGACTGAAGACTGTGAATTCAACTCGGCGCAACATCCTTGTCATTTCGGCCGGGATAGGGTACGGTATTGGGCCGAGTTGGTATGATTAGTCATAGGCCGAGTTGGTAAAGGGCCGAAACGTCAAATATTTATTTCTTAGAAATTGGAGGTGAATTTTATCTTTTTACTTGCAAATCAGAAACGTGTCGAATTGGATTGTTTTAAACCTGTCTACTAAAGTTTGATATATACTCAGACAAAACCGACTTAATCCTCGATTATGAAATGTATCTATGATACCCGCAGCATGTGAACAGGTACTTATAAAAAGCATAACTGTAATCTTTCAGTAAGAACATTAGTTGACGTCTATTGTTCAAATATCATATGTAGCTTGTATATCTGTTTGCTTTCCGCCGGCTGATTAATCAGAATTCTAGAATTCTGATGTGAATAAAAGACGTTATCACTTATAATTAATTCCGGGGAATGAGGCTGCTATTGCTTTAAATAAGGTTCCCTCTCACTGCACTTGCGTCAAGCTTGCGTCACTGCGGGGTTTATTCAGTGCGTCATTGTTTTGTTTGTTTTTTTCCGATTGTTTTACAATTTACATATTGCGTAATATGTCAAAGTACGACTTAGAAGACAACAAAATACACATAAAAGGTAAATCAGCTCTTAATCTCTGAAATTCGTCAAGTATATTTAGAACCCCATATTGACGCAAGCTTGACGCAAGTTCAGTTAGAGTGCAACTTTAGGGTGAGCAAGTGTAGTGAAAGTGCATCTTTACCTTCTTCCAGCCACTGCACAGCAGGTTCATGATCCCGTAGCTCGGGTTGTTCGGATGTCCGTGTCCGGAGAACCGCAGCCGCCGCATCACTCCGTCCTCTTCTACCTGTAAAGAGAACACATGGCTTAGGCCCAATTTACACTTGTTTCATGTAGTAGAGTGGTAGTCTACAGATTCGCGCCCGGTTTACACTCACTAACATGAAGCCTAGCAGAACATTTGCTGTACGTTCACTGATTGCCCAGAAACTGTAGTGACCGAATGTGACCTGTTGTGACCTTGGAGTAGGAACTTCATCACGCTTTGTATTTGTGAAAACGTATGATTGTTTTCTGATGAGAGGCACCCAGGAAAAAAAGCCTGAGTTGGTTCTACAGATAAAGCTAGTAAAGGATCACAGATAACGAACGACAAATAGAACGCGCGTTCAGTTCGAATTACGTCATATCTCATGAGTCTTGCATTCTAAGAGTAGTCTACTAAAAGTTTTTGTTTACACCCAAGAAGACTAATAGAACTTCTAGCTCTGTTGAACTTTCCATGAGTTTTTGCCGGCTTTTGGTCTCATGAACAAATGTATCTACGTGATCCCTACTTATTGAAAAGGTTAAACAATATATTGGAAGATTCTGTCTTTTGTATTGATGCTAGATATCATCATTACTGTGCTTAGACGTAGAGAAACTACATGGCAGTCTTATTTTAGAGTAGCTTGTCCTAACTCCCAGTTAGTCTATCTTGCTTCAAAGGTGACGTTTATGACTAAGGATAAAAACTTTCATTAACGTTACAGTTTTTTCTATGTAAGTCGTACCGTTGGTATCAATACTTTGTGATGAGTTGACAGTTGAAAAAAAAAGTAGAAAGCTGCTTATCAGTTAGAAAAGCCCATGACCTTTTTGAGATATTCCAACACCAGTTTGCCGTACTTCCAGGGTCGCTTCTCCTCACAGCAGTCCAGCTTCTCCTCCTCTATGTGGTGTCCGTCCCGGAATATGTTGTCCAGAGCATGCGCGATAGCTAGCACCGCATCGAAGAACTGACCGAAGTTGGACTGAAAAGAGAAAAATAGCATTGAATCGATATTGCTACTAACCTATACGTCATTTTAGTTCATGTACTACAAGAATATATTGAAGGCACTGTGACGATGCTTAGAACTTGAACCGAACAATATGATGGTTAGAGGCAAAGGAAATACCTTAAAAATTTACTTTTGCTGCGTGCACAAAATGTACCCACTCGAATGTTGGTGGTCAAATGAAGCATGTAGTATAAACGATTAATGATTATCATCAATCGATCTATCGTTTTCAGTTTAACATCATTCCGATGCGTAGAATCTGTCAATAGTATTCAAAATCTTATTTGTTGGTCTTCAATATTACACATCTCCATCGTTAAAAGATTAGACATCACCTGCGATCATTGTCATCAAATGTGTTAAAAGGTACAATTTTTTTGAAAGATAAAATGTTATATTCCTCTTTACATGATCATGAGTCAAGTGAAAATATTTTTCAATAATGCAATACTGAGGGGCCCGAATAGGATTTGACCCATCAGATTTAGATTTAAACCAAATTCCAAAGCTACATTGTCATCTTAAACTTTTACGTCACTAATAAAGGATGTCCAGAAGTACTCTACCTTGTGTTATGGACGTTAGACGTGAGATTAGCCGTAGCTTGTCCAGTCAGCCGGGAGGTGTCAATGACCAGGGCAATTACGTCTGAACCAGATTCTACTCTTCTATCAACAGCGATGGCACACGTCTCAAGACCTTATTGATCAACTCCGTCGGGGAACAGGGGTCGATATTAGGACCCTACTGAAAAATCGATACCTTCTGCTGTTTCTGATTGTCTCGTGACTCCTCCAATTTACGAGTTGATGAGATTCACCCGCTGCCTTATGTAAGACAACATCTTTAATTTGAAGCATCAACGATTGTGGTGCCATGTAACCCGTACCTGAATCCGTATGGTCGAAATAATTGCGTAGCACTCCAGCTTCTGTAGCTATGCGTGTTGATGGTATGACCGCCGGTTTTGGTTTAATACATCGATTTTTGCAGCTGGTTATACTATACCTAATGTTACAACCTATTGCGCACAACAATTGCACCTCTAGCTCCAGGTGTTCTTGAAATATATATACTGAAGTCACCTCTATTGTCTTTTTAGTTAGCAAATTTGGCAGCTAGTTTTGTTGTATAGTATGAACTGACTTTACAACTATGCGTATCTACGATACAACCACCAGCTTTTGTGTATTCATTTCTGTAGTTGGTTATATTAGTTAAAACCAAATGTTACAACCATTGCACTCATAACTCCGTTTTTTTTTAAACTATATCTACTAAAGATGCCTCTTTTTTTTATTTCAGTTAGCAAATTCGGCCGCTAGTTTTGTGGTAAAGCACTGTTAATTATACACTTTATGCAACAATATTTAGAGGGACCTATCTAATGAGAATGATATACGATACTATCACAATGTCACAATGACTTCCACTCTATAGTTGCTTTAACACTGTGCACTTACAACACCTATCTGACATCGACGCCTATAACCCATGCCAAGCCCATATGTCTTTATCAGTTATAATAGCGTGACCTAGATCACGTAGGGTCCCGGGTGATGTATCCTCTGCTTCGTCTGCTTCAGGCACCGATCGTTCATGCATCCCCTGGTGGTTCTTACCTTACGGATTCTTCGCGCCAGCTATAACCTGAGTTTTAAGGTGCTATTTCACTGCACGTGGGGTACCGGTGCGGCACTACGGGCTTCGATTCGTTCACTGCGGCACTGTTCTGTTATTTCCGCCAATTTATAACTTAGATATTACGTAATACGTAAAAGTATGACTTAGAAGGCAACAAAATACACAGGGCGTAAGGATATTTGTTCTTTAACTCTGAAATTTGTTGAGCAATCTTTCGAACCCCGCAGTGCCGCACCGGTGCGCCAAGTGCAAAGAGATACCACCTTTAACACCTTATGCTAAACCGTAACTAAACATGAAGGCCAGAATTACCCTTTTCAACCTGACCAACAAAATGGGTAAGACAGATTATTTTTGCTTAAATCATATTAACACCCTTATGATTCCCAAGGCGATCCCCAAGTCATCTAGACCTAAATGAAAATTTTCATAACAGATAGGGCTGCTTTAATATCATTTAGTTGTATTTGACATACTTGTTCATCATGACTCCCTGGGCAGCCCCTTTTGCTTTAATCGATAAATTGCCACAATCTGTTATACCCTGAGCTATGCCTAACTATAAAGACCAAACTGATTTTTTTTATGATGAACATATCTCCCTCGAGTAGAAGAGGAGTATTCGAGTTATTTCTATATCATCGTCTCCTACAGTTGCGTCAAGCTTGTGTCACTGCAATGTTCGTTCATTGCGTCACTATTTGCTCCGATTCTTTATGATTTAGATATTGCGTTATACATAAAGTATGACTTAGAAGACAACAAATTACACAAAACGTATAAGCAATTCGTTTTTTATCTCTGAGGTTCGTTGAGTATCTTTCAAACCTCGCAGTGACGCAGGCGTGACGCAATTGCGGTGAGAGTGCACCTTTTAAGTTGTAAAGATGAAAAGATTTAAATCTTTTCATCCTTACAACTTACTGAATATTCTGCTCCAGTTGCAACCAGATCTAACCTGCGCCCCCACCTCTATTTTAGCTCAATGCATATCTATCACGTACAAATCCCATGGCCTATTAAACATACAAAGTCATTATCGGAAGACTGCTACAGCCTTGGAGCGAGTTTTCTACATCTCTCAAACATACTGAATATTACGTGTGGGTAAGGGTCATATCTCACCTCCCCATTGTAGCCCAAAGATTCATATCTAACAGGTACAAGTCCCAGGGTGAACATACAACGCCATTATCGAAGACTACAAACGCCTTGGAGCGAAGATTTACATCTCTACACTCTACTGAATATTCCGAGTGGGAAAGGACCAGATCCCCCTTCCGGAAGATGTATAACTATCGCGCACACGTCTCATGGTCAATCCCACATATTGCAAAGTCATTATCGGATGACTGCAAACGCCTTGGAGCGTAGTTTTCACATCTCTACAACCTCCTCAACATTCTATGTGGGTAAGGATAAGATCCCCTCGCCATCGTAGCCTAGAGATGCATATCATCATATCTATCACGTACAAGTCCCATGGTCTAATAAACATACAAATTTAAGTTATCATCCAATGACTGCAAACGCCTTGGGGCGAAGTTTCTACATATCTACAACTTATTGAATATTCTATGTGGGTAAGAATCAGATCCCCCCCCCCCACCCCCTCCCCACTGTAGCCCAAAGATGCATATCTATCACGTACAAGTTCCACGGTCAATTCAACAAAAAATGTCATTATCGGCTAACTGCATAGTCATTGGAGTGAGACTCCGATACGGCCACCCATCCGGGAAGACTTTAATTGCTTGACAAGTAGGTCATCCATTGCCATTGTCAAATTCGGAAAGGTCAAGTTCGTGGGAAGCACGACAAGTGCAACATTGAACATGACGTTGTTGTACTTCACGCTTCGGGGTCTTTCGTCATTACCGAGGATATTGCCAGAACAGAGGTCAATGCTATCTCCAAGTACATGTAGATAGGCAAGCTCGTAACGCTATTCAGCCTTTCTGTTTTCTTTCACTGGTGATTATACTGGGAATAGGGGAATATTTGTCTCCCTGTGGCTGATAGAGATAGGATATGTATCTGTATAGCCGGTATATCTGCTATTTGGCTTATTACGCCAGCTTTGCAAGCAATTGAGGTGGAAGCAGCTGGGTACATTACACTCAACGGCTTGTCACACTTAACTTTCTGCACATTACATGACTTTTTCTTGTTCTTTTTGAGCTGGTATTAGATACATATCAGTCTATATCATCATTAGTTCATCAGTTATTTGTACGTCATTCAAAATATAGACATCCCTGTTGTAGTGTTTTGAGCAGAATGGGTCGATGAGCATATCTGGCTAAATTCCAGGTGCTTTATTGCTAACCAGAAGCGATGCGGCGGTATTTCAAGGATGGTTTCAAGCAAACAAAAATCGATGGTTTACTTGAGCGTCTTTCGGGGGCACACATTACGGCAAGTCTTCCAGAAACCCCGGATCAAAAAGCCATGTTTTTTACAGAACAGATAGCGATGACACCGAACTAATTTGAATTATGGATTCCTGTCTCTTTCATCGGATTTTGAAGACGGTGCAGCGCTTGAAAAGTTTGGATGACGAAGTCAAATTTTACGTCATAGATCGCTGGCTGTGAAACAAAAGTAATCTGAGTTATAGATTTCCGATTATGTCAGAGGGTTTCTAAAATAACTGATATGCTTGTAAATCTGACAGAGATACCCAGATTATACGAAAATTTGAGTATCACATACACATGTCTAAGTTTTGTACCTATTCCACCAGCAGTAGAACTAGACGGAGTAAAATCTGCTCCTTTTGCATTGATATTTTGAGTCTGAATTGCGGCTGTTATTCAATTTAATGCCATTTCCATCTCTAAAGGAAGACTAAAACCTACTGTAAAATCATTCACTGTACTTGTATCTAAAGGTACGGTGCCTCTATCACCCCCATGCTAAATAGACGTTACAAGTTTACTAATCATATTTTAATATATTTTTCGAACAGACTAAGACAACGTGGCACTGCACTTAAAATCTAGTAACTTATTCTAACAGTGCCACATACAAAATACAGAAAGAAGGTAAAGATAGCATCAACCTCCTCAACCGATACCCATTTTTACATCTGGGTGAATGTCGTGATAAGTGTCTTTCCCAAGGGCAAAACTTCGCCTTCGGGGCACGGGGCCTCTGGGTTTCGAGCCCAACACTGTACACACGACGCCACACAAGTTTCTAACACTACAAACTTTTTTCTTGGTTTTTGTTTGTTTAGTTGTTTGTTTGTTTGTATGTTTGTTTTTATGAGAGACAACCTGCAGAAACACCTAGGCCCCACCTGGCCACAGATTACAATATGCAGAAGAGTCTGGAGTAGGGTTGGGTACCAGTACAGAAAATTCAGGTCCAGGTCCGGTTCAGGTCCGGACCTGGACGTGATCCTCTGGACCTGATTCAGTATGTGAGAAGTTATGAATGGGCGATACTCAAAACAATGGTCCTTTTTGCTATAAAGAAATCTGTTTTGTGGCGTATTCGACTCCCATTGTCGTTTTAAAATTCATCTGTACGATTTACTGTAAAACTTGGTAGAAATGATATAAACCCTACAGGAAGACTCCACAATACACACTCCAAGGTGGCTGACTGTGACCCACAAGCATACGGACTGGTCATGTTACCTTGGAAAATTCAGCGACTGCTACAATGTAAGCAGTAGATATTGGTTCAAAATCCGATCATAAACTGTGCATTACATTTGTCTTGACCATATGCTAGTCTTTTGATGAACATGAATAAATCTACAAATATTCTGTAAATTGTATCTTTGTCTCCCCGAATTTTTTCAGGTCCGGTTTTCTGGACCGGTCCAATAAGAAAAACCGGTTTTGGTGTACCGGTATCCACCCCTAGTCTGGAGCAGTTTAAGGGAGGGGTTCTTCAGATAGTGACAACGCCCTGCGATGAGAGTTTTCCTACCTCCACCTCGAATTGCCCCGCATGTGGAAACCGGCCCCGATCAGCGTTCTCCCACACCTGCCGGACCTCCCTGAGCAGTGTGCCCTGCGCGATGTCCGGGTCCGTGCCGATCAGGCCCTGGAGATAGCTGGGCACCGGTGATGTCAGGTATGTGGTGTTCTGAAACAAAACAAAAAAGATGTTGAATACTGTAAATGCATTTAATTTCGCGGCAGCGGGGAAGAGGACCGTTCGCAGTGGTTTTAAGTTCGCGGTAGCACCAAGCACTGTAATCTCTTACTGCCATGGAAAAATGTTCGCCGTGGTTTTACGTTCGCGGTGAAGACAATTTCAGAGGTCCAATAGAAAACGTTAAAATCGGAAATCGTCTTCATTCATAGTTAGAGTATAAAAGACCTGTTTCTTCCAGATCATTTCAGTGTCACAGACGAAAACTGGTGGATTCCAGTTGAAACGTCTGACCGTTTCCAAAATCGTATCCAGTTGCTTGAGTAACTGCTTTTTGGCATATCTTATTACCTCAATGTCTAACCTACATCGACGTACCCACCTTGGTAGTGACGCCATCCGTGACGACCCAGGCCCAGCCTCGGCGGGTCATCCCGAGATGCTCTGCCTGCTGTAACACGCGCGTGGCATGCTGGGCCAGGCAGTTCAGAATAACCACGCGGACACCTGTTGGAAATAAATTTCATTTTTTTTTAATTTAATAATTTAAAGGCATTGAAGAACAGATTTCAATAGTTTTGGAATTCCAGGCAACATAATAAGGCTCCAATAGCTAATCCCCAAGCAGATGCAAATTGTACAGGTGTGACAGCGATCTCGCCCCCCCGTGATCTCGCCCCCCCGGGGGCGAAATCACTAGCGATCTCGCCCCCCCGGGGCGAAATCACTAGCGATCTCGCCCTCCCCGGCTAGTGATCTCGCCCCCCTACCTCGCCCCCCTTTAGCGATTTCGCCCCCCCCCCCCAAAAAAAAACGGGTTTACATGACATTTTAGAAGTTGATTGGTATAAATCACAAATTTCAGTTTCAGAATGATATAAGTACATGCGTTTCATACATAACTCCATTCATAGTATCAATATTAACGTAATTACATAACGTAATAAGATAGTTGAACTTGTTTCAGACAAGGAGGGTTGGGTCCCTTGTATTCCCATTATTGCATATACCTGAGTCTTGACATAAGATGCATTTCATTGTATTCACCTGTCCTCAAGCAACCTATATATCTCCAGTATGAAGTCTCTACCATGAAGTGACCACAAAAGAACTATGTAATGTCTTTATTAATTATGCAAATATTAGGTATTAATTAGAATAACGCACATTTTGGTATATGCACCTGGCCAAGGGATATCTTCACCTCCATCATGACTGTTTTTTCTAGTACTTAGGAACTGATGCATTTACCCGTGTTTCTTAAGACTGGTACTTTACCAGTGTTTGTGTAGCATTTAGCAACAGCTATGTCAACTTGCGCGTAGATGGTGTTTATAATGAGAAACTATTATTTACGTACGTGTGTTTTTGTTAGTGCTTTGGAAATGTTTCCAGCACAAGAAAGAAAACACTGTGACAAATTGAAAACATATAGCTGAAGTATTCCGTACCATAGACGGTGTTGATTTATACGTACGCAGTAGCACTGTTTTTATGCCACCTCAGCTGCAAAAATTTTCTTTTTCATTTCAATGTCATGTTTGCACCGAACAATATAGTATCGACTTTCGAGGTATGACATCTTACGGTACGGTAATAAGGTGCCATATACGTTACTCCCCAGGTGCAGTATAGTACCAGATAGCGCACCTGTAATATGTATTAACCAGCTGCTCTTGGGGGGGGGGGCGAAAACGCTAAAGGGGGGCGAAAACGCTAGTGATCTCGCTGGGGGGGCGAGATCGCTGTCACACCGGACATTAAACACAGACACTGTCTTGGCCGACCTAGCCAACACATCGGATTGCAGCAGTATGTTTAACTAATATAACGACCGAAGTGTGTACGAAGTGTGTTTTACTTTTGGCAAGAAGGCTATGTTTTCGGTTATGCCATTGTGATATGAATGCGGATCAATGTGTGACAACTCGAAAATTTTTTTGATGGATCATTATATTTTTCTTTTTGGATTAGTCTAATATAGAAATGACAAATGTACCTCATTAAAGCTTACAAGAAGATTATTTTAAGATCTTATACAAAGAGTTTCCCGAGTCAGATTAACATTTAAGTTTCATCGTCAGCGCATAATAGAATTGCAATGAAAAGAGACAAGTACCTGTTCCGACTATGTGTTTCAGTTGTGACGTAGCGTTGACGGATTTGACGTCATTTCCGGTCTGGAACTGCTGGACACTCACAATGCCCCACTTCTTCCTGGCTGCAATAGCTTGAAATTCCACTAAGCCATGGATACCTGACGAAGAAAAATAGATATCCTTGTACCCACCACTTGCTTTCGTCAACTACAAAATGATTGGTCACTTTGTTTAAATCTTTGTTTATTCATAAAAGCTCAAATCGACCCGCGGGCCACTTTTCGTTGAGGTCATCATGAGGGAAGAGGCAAGGGTCAGACAACGTATATAACAGAGATACATCTTACACCATAAGTCCTAATGAGTCTTAAGAGTCTATATACACAATTTTACATAGTACATAGTACAGACTAGAATACATTGACGAAAGATTTTAGTACTACAGTAGACACTGTCCTTGCTTTGTATAACAATGTAGTCTTGTGCAAAATCGTTGTTACTTATCGTTAGTTTGAATACCATCTACTGGTTTTTAGTTTATTGTAAATGTACGGTGCAAATTGTCTTTTTCTTCTATTTTGAAAATTTGTTAATGAAATAACGGTTTACCATAATCGTCGCTAGAAGTGAGTATTGCCATGTGTGTCCACCCGAAATACGTCACCAAGTCCACGAGAGCCCGACTCTGCACCGAGTCCGGGGCAGACATTCGGAGTAGATACGGGAAAAACTCTGGGTTGGCTGGAAATAGAGAGATATCAAAGTTACTCACAGGCTGGAGGCAATAGGACTTACTCGGAGTACGACTGTTTATGATAGGCTACTGCAGTCGTCATTGTCTACAACGTACAGCCATCGTTGTGCACATTCACTTAGGTCTATACGTTTAAAACGGCATGCTGGAAAGAAACTGCAACATTCCTAAGCTAAATGATCGAAAAGTAGAATAGACATGTGAAATATTAAGTTCGAAATAGTTAATAGTTTAGTATTTACTGTGATATCCCACTCGATGTAATTCACTATTAATGTAGTAATTAGAAGTCTCGTTATATAGTACATGACTGTAACTTTTTACCTGTACATTGCCATACAGTCTGTAGTACTTCCTAACACCAAGTGTCTTTTTTTCCTTTGTTAGTTTTTGTGCTCTTGGTTATTATTATTATGGTTATGGTTACGGTAATGAGTATTGATATTGATATTAATATTGATATTGGCATTATCGTTATGAGCATAAAGGAAAAGCTTCTTCTTCACCAAGGGTGGGGTCCGTCGCAATGGGTGCGATGTGCGGGATGTGCAGACCGGAACACACGGCGTTGCTGAACTTAACCCCGGAAGAGGTTCCCGGTCCGATAATGGCGACCACTCCGGAGCGAGCCTGGTGACAAACTGTTAACGAGGCATCGATTTGGATTGTATGCTTCATGCGTTCACCGATGGTGGTTTCTTAACTTCGTATCTGACTGCACTTGGGGCACTGGTGCGGCACTGTGTGGTTCGTTCACTGCGGCACCGTTGTGTTATTTTTGCCAGTTTTAAAAAAAAGTATGGCTTAAAAGACAGCAAACTCATTCTTTGATATTCTATATCTCTGAAATTCGTTGAGCAATCTTTCGACCCCCGCAGTACAACAACGGTGGCCCAAGTGCAGTGAGATACCACCTTCTGTAGTACATCAGAAATGATCATTTTCATACTCACAAAGCTGTTAATATTTCTTATCTTATCGATTTTATATTTGGGTGATCGCCAACACAACTTTCATTGGTTTCGATATCCATTTCGAGTATTTGCGACATCTGTATTCTTAATCAAAGTAACTGTTTTGCATTTGTTGTAATATTTTTGTGGAGAGGAATTTGTTCCATCCATCAATCAACGACTAGATGATATAGATGTTTAAAATGCGTATTTTATGTACACTTTGAGAGAAACTATAACATATTGATATATTTATGACTTCCATGCTCCTGGTTTTCTATCATATCTTATAGCATTTATAACCGTTTGGTTGATGAATGGTAAAATTGCTACATATGCCGTAAATGTATGTCATTTTTGGTAAACCTTAACGTCACCTTCTTATATTTCATAATTCATTTTCTAGTCCAAAATATGTTTTCAAATCTCAGATACCTGCTTGTATGCCAACGAATTCTGGCAGCAGCATGGTTCTATTGATAATGTAGTCAATCCGGGTTCTCGGCAGCAGTTCAGGCATCATCTCATTTACATACATCACAGCAAACTTAAAGGCCTCTTCTTCAATCTTGTTCTCGTGGGTAAATATTCCACCTAAAAAGACAAACATATATTTTACAATACTTTGCATAGCATTGCGTAGACATTCTTTTTACATCAGCTGTCTTTGGCAGTATCGCAAGATAAACATGGAAGTTCATTTTTGTTCATGTAGTAATCATAGTACAATGCAGAACTTTCTTACAATACAAAGGAATGCTCAAATCAAATTCACCGTCTCGGTCCAGAAGTCATCACTGAGCAGAGACGGAGGGAGTTACAAACTTCCTAGCACATTTGACCAGTTGCTGACGTCACGTGTTAATAAGATCACATGTGTCTGTTACTCTCGCACGTTAACATCCTGGAGTGATTGTTCAGTATTGATCCTAATAAAGGCGCCAGTGGTCGGCGAAAAATTTATCTGTGTATGCCTTTGTGTTAGAAGAAAGTTCAGCAATGACCTAGTGTCGTCGCATATCAACTCGGGGAGCTTAGATTGCTTTTCGCCACTCATCCATGTCCTCCTTCTGCGCTATTTTTCTAAACTTGTCTGTGGCTATGCCCATTTTTTTTCCATTGGTCTATTTTGCATGAAAAGTACTGTTCAATGTTGAGGGATGTGTTAATACCAAGAAGCGTGAAGAAGCCGCGGACTTATGCGTTAGACTTGGTCTGCGATATTTCTATATGTATATGTATTATTTTTTGTCTTCTGGTGACCTGTACTTAGCTCGGTTGGGCTGAAATATACAGTAAAGGTCTTGATTCATTCATATATCTTATATTCGTCATATATCCTACCACAGTATAGGAAAGCATATCAAAACAACTTATTTTCGGTCAAACAGAACTTCTCTGTGCATCCCTAACTAATGGTGGCAGCAAGCCTGTTCCAATATGAAGGTTCCACACAAGAGTGTAACAGTGCGAAAACTTGTTCTTTCATCCCTTTTCGCCAAAGTACCTTCTCTCTACACTTCTCTATACATATATACTTATTTAGGTATCAAGCTAAGAAAGTTCTTTAAGGGCTGAGCTTTAAGGAAGTCCATAGCAGGTAAACAAAATATAGGCACAGGGGTAATACAGGTGAATGGAACTGCACCGATCCTTATTTGAGTCAACTTAATCATGTTTTCTTTTACCCAACCGTGCGAAAATTGATTAATGGTTGTCGCACCTCCCAATTGTCCCGCTTCAATCGAATCAATAAAGGTCACAGGTCACTATTCCCCCAGCTGCCTCAATCACGGAAATGATCGGATGTGATTCGGTTATTCCTGCGGCATATGGACCTCTGTAGGTTTGTTTTGGGACAAGAATTTGATTTTATGGAAAACATTTGTCAACTTATCGATTTGGAACTAAACTCGGCACAAAAAAGTTTGTAATGTCGAATTTAGTGGTCATATTTCCGTTTTTTCTGCATCTATTTCAACATGCTGTATATCAATATAGAGCGTGAGTGATTTTCTTTCCGATGGTATCAAATTCATTATGTTGTAAGCTGATGGAATTAGCACAATGCCTACTTACGTGGGTGGGTCAAACAAAACATTTGCCCCAATTTCCCTGCTTTTGTTCAACACCGAATCGTCCGGTTAGTTTTGCTGCAGGTGTCAATGATTCAATCAATCCTTTTCACGTAGTCAAGGGGTCAAGGGTCACGACCAGCAATGGCTGCCATCTTGGAGATCTCCCAGCACTGAGGAAGAATCTGGAGCAATCCTCAGCGGGGGAGTCCCAAATGGCTAGCCTCTCACCATTGCTGAATAGTGTAGATAGGGTTTGAAGTTATTTTATGTTCCTTTTTTGGTTTTTGTTTCATAGTCAGGTAAATTCCACCACAAACATCTGCTACAGTGTGCATACCCCCCTCCCACCCCCATTTGTTATTATGAGTTCCATGACTTTTTCTTTTGTTTGCCCTCTGTTATTTTGACTAAATACTACAACGTGACCCTAGACCAAGTAACATCCAGTTGAGGTAGATCACTACCTTAGGCGTAGTAGAGTGCAACTCTTTGATACGGCAAGAGGGCGCATGTCAACATGGACAATGGCGGCCAGTGATCAGAAACAGGGAGTCCTGGGACCTGTGCCGATCTGCATCGCGGGTTGAGGATAAGGATGAGACGGCAAAGGGCGGAGGTAGGTGCTATGCAGCTAACCTACGACGGCCACTGGACTATGTGAAGGAAAACACAGAATGAAAACCATGCTGTAGGAGCTGCGACCACAGTATTTATTTAGCAACAGAAAAGTTATCATGGCAAACCAATACAACACTAGGGTTGAAGTCCCTAATCGAACCCTGCCTGCGGAGCTAGATTCCCAGGAATCACAGGATGGCTTACCTCCAAATCTGCAAGGAAGGGGTAGGCTTGATTATAGCTCCAGCAGAGGGAATAGGATGGTGAACTGTAGATCCATAACAACAATATCAACACTGAATGTAAGGACAATCAGGGAGGCACAACGCAGGGAGGAACTGTCGACTAACTCGGCTTTATATGACATTGATGCACTGGGAATACAGGAACATCGTATAGCACATGAGGAAGAGGTCCGGTATGAAAGCATACATGGCAACATGCTGATAACTATATCTGCAAGTAGAAATCGGTCTGGTGCAACTGTTGGAGGAGTGGGTATACTGCTAAGTCCCAAAGCGTACAACTCACTGGCAAAGGTGACTCCATTCAACGAGCGCATACTGATTGCAAACTTCCAGGGAAATCCAGCTACAACAATAATAGTTACGTATTGTCCCACCAATGTCGTAGATGAAGAAACTACAAACGAGCACTATGACAGCCTTAGGAGAGCAATACAGTCTATCCCAGCACACAACCTGCTAATGGTTGTGTGAGACTTTAATGCTAGGATAGGATCTGAGGAGGCAAAGTATACTTTCCACAGCGAAACGAACAGAAATGGTAAGCTACTACTAGAGTTGTCAAAAGAGCAAGGTCTTATCATCTCCAGCACGCGTTTCCAGAAGAAAGCTGGGAAATTGTGGACTTACATGAGCCCAGGTGGAAACAGATACCAGTTGGATTACATATTGATCAGAAAGAAGTGGCAAAACAGCATGCTAAACGTGGAGGCGTATAACACATTTGCTAGTGTGGGCTCGGACCACAGAATAGTGTCAGCTCGAGTAAGGCTCAGTCTGAGGAAGAAGAAAAGTTTACCGAGGAGGAAGCAGTATGACTGGGGAGCTCTTAGGAGGAGTGAAGCTCTGCAGCAGCAATATGCTATAGAAGTACGCAACAGATTTCAACCCCTTCAGGAAGAAAATGAAACCGCGACAGAGCGATATGGGAGGTTTATAGCAGCAAATGAGGGAGCTGCGGAGAAAACAATCCCAATTAAGAAACGGGAAAAGACAGCAAAATACTCCAGTGATCCAAGAGTGTCACAGGCTAGGGATGAGGTCAATAGAAGGTATGAAGTCTTTGTGGAGAACACACAAGAGAAGAACAGGCAAGAGCTTAAAAGAGCCAGAAGGAGACTTGAGGAAACATATACAAGGGTCGCAGAGGAAGATCTCTTACAAAAGATCCAGGAGATAGAAAGGACACACGAAAACAGCAAACATGGGCAGAGCTGGAAGCTGATAAATGAGATAACAAACAGGGAAGCGACAAAGAAAAGTCAGCTGGAAGGAAACTCACAGGAAGAACGTGTACAGAGCTGGTACAATCACTTTAAAAACCTCCTTGGTAATCCCCCAGAAATAACATGCGAGGAAGAGGAAATTCCAACTATCTTGGGAGATCTCGGTATAAAGGAAGGCCCTTTTGACATTGAAGAATATGAAATGGCAAGGAAATCACTGGTGGAAGGGAAAAGTAGTGGTGAGGATGGAATACCACCTGAGGTGTTGAAAAGATGCAAGGACCTCGACGAGATTATCCTTGATTTCTGTAACAAGGCACTGCTGGAAGGGGAAAAGCCAGAGCAATGGAGCACTCTAAATATTGTACCCATACCCAAAGCTGGGAACCTCAGACTCACAGAGAACTACCGCGGCATTAGCTTGAGCTCTATTGTTGCCAAGACATACAACAGAATGATCCTGAACAGAATAAGACCAGTACTGGATAAACACCTGAGGCGGAACCAAAACGGATTCAGGGTGGGGAGGTCTACGGTAGGGCACATTCTTGCAATTCGTAGGCTTATCGAAGGCATCAAGTCATATAATTTAACTGCAATAATTACATTTATAGACTTCAAGAAAGCCTTCGATACTATTCACAGAGGCAAGATGCTGAAGATTCTCAGGGCATATGGTATACCTGAACAGCTAGTGGAAGCCATAGCCAGCATGTACAAGGACACAAAGGCAAAAGTCATCTCCCCTGATGGTGAAACCGAGCTTTTTGAGTTGTATGCTGGGGTGCTGCAAGGGGATACACTCGCTCCATATCTGTTTGTGATTGTCCTTGACTACGCACTAAGGACGGCTGTGGAGGGTAGGGAGGAAGAACTTGGTCTGCAAGTAGAGAGGAGGAGAAGCAGAAGGATTGGCCCAAAGGTAGTCACTGACATGGATTTCGCTGATGACATAGCGCTGCTATCAGAGGCAATCCAGCAAGCACAGGAACTGCTTGGGTGTGTGGAGAGTTCTGTGGGCAAGGTTGGACTCCGCATGAATGCTGGGAAAACTAAGTACATGACTTTCAACATACCGACCCCATACTGCCTCAAAACAGGTGATGGGTGTACCCTAGAGGAGGTAAAGGATTTTAAATACCTGGGGTCCAGAATGGAGAGTTCAGCAAAGGACATAACTGCAAGAAAAGCAGCAGCCTGGCTTGCCTGCAACAAGTTAAAGAAGATCTGGAGATCAAACCTCTCACGTGAACTGAAAGTGAGGCTCTTCCTCTCGACTGTCGAATCGGTACTCCTGTATGGGTGCGAGTCGTGGACACTCACCACAAAGCTGGAAAAGCAGTTGGACGGATGTTATACGAGGTTGCTGAGAACTGCTCTCAACGTCCACTGGTCACAGCATATCACTAACAAGGACTTGTATGCTGGCATACCAAAGCTGTCCGACAAGATTCGAACTAGGAGATTAAAGTTTGCGGGACACTGCCTTAGGAGCAAGGAAATAGTTGCTGACCTGGTACTCTGGACGCCCAGGCATGGTAAGAGGAGGCCAGGTAGGCCGACAGCAACATACTTAGACATGCTCAAGAAAGACACTGGCCTTGGAGTTGACAACCTACATCAAGCAATGACGGACAGAGACATATGGAATGCTATCATCGCTCGAGACCAGAAGGACTCGTCTTAAGCAAGCAAGCTTTTCACGTATCAACATCCAAAAACACACTTGATAACGTCGATAAAAGAGCTACAATATGGTACAGTGCTCTTATGTACAATTGTCGAAAGTTTCTGAGTGGGTTTTTAAACCAAAATGAATGAATTTGTCGTATCACGAACACATATGTGTGTGTGGCTTTGTGTTTACATTGCATGGCCGGTAAACTGCCTCATGGCGGAAAAAACCAGGTTTGTAGTGAGGAAAACCAGCTGCAGATCCGGACAGCTTTATTTGAACAATTTCCACTGCCACTGCTTATAATTTTTGATGAAAAAACTGACGTGAAGAGCCTTTTCCATTGGATCAAGTTCAAGGTCAGGATTCGAACTCAGACTCTCTGGGGTGTGAGCCAACTACCCTAACCACAAGGTCACCGCGACACCATATTGCCAACAGTAAACAGATTTCAGCACTGCAAGATCGTCATAGGGACAGCCTAAACTTATTTCGGTCCTTTATGGCTTCTGAGGTCAAGTGGGAAAATGGATGAGTGGCTCACACCCTTGAAAATGATCGTGGATCTCTTGAGAACATCATCCCAGAATACAAACGATGTGTCCCTGCTTCATCTATCATATACACGTCTCTATGACTCTTGAGAAACGACCTTGTCCGTGCTTTCTGAAATGTACATTCGAGCCGCGGCCCATTAACTTCATTCATAACTGTCGTTGGCGCGAGTTAACATCGGAGCTTAGATCATGCTCAGTGTAAGGTCAACAACCGTAGTTCTCAAACTTTCCTCCTATTACGTCAGTTATTCCAAAAGAGAATAACAGTTCTTTGGACATGTATTAGATTAAAGCCTTATTAGCGGTCTTGTGGTCAATGTTCTGGGTTCGAATGGGGCCCAATAATATACTCTTGAGAAAGGAACGTATTACCAATTTCCTCACCAAATGAAAAATGAAAATGAATACCTATCTGCGGTTAGGGGCATCATGCCGATTTGTGCGTAAAGAGGCCCTGTGACAGGCTGTGTATAAGATCCACACTTTGAGCACTGTGCTAAGCTAAAGGTTGTCACAACAAAAGATTGTCTGTCGGTTTTGCAAAGCTGTCATTCTCAAACTTACTTCCAATTACCTCAATAGTCCCATGAGAGGTATGAACTAATTTCTTCTGACATGTACTAAGATTGTTGCTAGGTCTTTTGGGAAAAGCTTTTTTACACCCACGACAGGACTCATCATCCTCTTTGGTCCAACTCATGATCATCACTCATCGTTCTCCCTACTAATGTCTACATGTATATCACCGGTCGGGCCACTTTCAGGAACGAAAAGTATGTAATAAAAGACATCAAATTACACAAAACTTCAAGAGAATAGTCGTGGGCATTATTTGTGCATATCTTTACGAATACATTTTTAATTTTCGTTCTCACAAACAGCCCGGTCGGGTCACGGTTTGGAAATCTGACGGTAGTCTAGTAACTGGTTTAAAGTGCGGGTACACGATACATGTAAATGATGTGGCAAAGACATTTTCCGGCAACAAAAAGACATAGGGGTCTAGGACCAACTGGAATGTTCCACAAACACGCCGAGCAAATTATTGCGACCGATGAACATCATTCATTCAGTTACCAGACGGTTCTACTGAGGGCAATTGACATTCCAACACTCGTAATACATTGCGCAATAGCTCCCATTGAGCTGCTGAAATTGTCCAAGTGAGACAGCTAGAGAGAAATCACTACCTAGTCTGTCTAGCCAGATCCTCTAACAAATCACCAATCTACTTCTGTCAGTTTCTACCTTTCATCTAACTGCCTGACGACTCTAACTGGGGTACTTGACGTCCCTAGTGTCCATTGTGATGGATACAAGCAAGGACTTAACCATTGCCAGAAGTGACAGGTTGGGAGCCATAGACATTCAAAGCAACGAACATTCAGAATATGTCTTGTCCTGCATCTCTGCTTGTTTTATATGCTTATCTTGTGTTAGACTGCTCCATTGCTCTGTAGCACTTTCTTGTAATGCGTACAACGCCATTTTTAGTCAGTTGAGAGCCATAGACATTCAGAGCAACGACCAGTTAGGATACATCTTGCCCTGCTTCAATGCTTGTTTATATGCTACTCTTAGCCTGTAGCTCCAACTTGTAATGGATCCAACGTCATCCATGGTCAAAAAGTGGCCGGTAGGGGGCTATAGACATTCAGAGCAATAACCATTGGGAATATATCTTGCCCTGATTTTCTATTTGCAATGCTGTGTTCAATGTGATTAACTGCTTCATTGGTGTGTAGCACTATCTTGTATTGGGTCCAACGCCATCTATAGTTACCAGAGACCGGTTGGGAGCCATAGGAATGTTGGACACTTCGGCACATGGACACTTCGGCCCCCTGGCAATCAGGACATTTCGGCCCCAAGCCGACGACACTTCGGCCCCAAGCCGAGGACACTTCGGCCCCGGGTCCAGTCCACAAAGTATAAAGTACAACCTGCAAGTTGAAGTTGTCCGACAAAGAAACGGGGCCTCTACTAAGAATCATCTTGATTTTACAGGAGAGCATGTTGGCTGTTTCAGATGTAACTGTGGTAAGTAAGTGTGTTGGCTATGTTTCAAGACTTATCTATTTATTTGAAGACTTAATGCTCAATATGTTTTATCGTTGCGTTTCACATAGCTTTTCGATTAATTTGTACATTGCATAGCATGCCCACGCACGTAAGAACTAGCGGGGCCGAAGTGTCTTCAGCCTGGGGCCGAAGTGTCCTGGACTTGGGGCCGAAGTGTCCGGGCCGAAGTGTCCATGTGTCGAACTGTCCTGATACCGAGCCATAAACATTCAGAGCAACGACCAATTAGAATATGCCTTGTCCTGCTTCCCTGCTCGTTTTATATGCTAATATTGTGTTCGAATGGAATGATGAGTCACCTATTGTCAAAAGTGACCGGTAGAGATCAATAGACATTCAGAGCAACGACCATTTAGAATACGTCTTGTCCCCTGCTTGCTTTGTATGCTTATCTCGTCTTCGACTGCCTCATTGCTCTGTAGCACCATCTTGTGATGTCATCAACAACGTAACGTTACTTTTACTACTCTGGCAATCTCACATACTGGATGGATGCCAAACAATATCAAATGACGGATGGCACTGTTCTTTGATGGGTCGATGGTATCCTGGGATAGAGTCAGAAGCCAAGGGCCGTGACCCAGGTCGCTGCCATCTCTGACACATAATATGTAGGCTATGGAGCCCCGAGGGAACATAGTGATTTCATTGTTTATGCAGCAATAATAATAGAGGACCTGTCAGTTTTTCTATTAATTATATGGATGACATCCGCGTGCGCATCAATTTTCGGTCGTTTCCAAAAAAAATGTCCGGTCATACTGTACATCGCAAAAAAGCAGCTGGAAAGTAGAAAATGTATGCCGTAGATTTGCAAGAGAATGACTGAAAACTGATACTTATGGAAAAGTCAACTTCAAGGTCAAAGAATAAGATAAGAAATAACACCAAAAAAAAAAGGATTTTTCATTTGTTATTCCATACTCTGCAACAGTCATTTGTTCAACTTCCCTGACCAGTTCATACTGAGGCCAAACTATTTTTCACTCGCACGCTCGCACCAGCTTTTTGGTTCCCAGAGGATGTCATGCATATGATAAAATCAACATGGCCCACGGAAAGTGACAAAGAATGCCGACTATTTTGATGGCATTTATGCGGCAACTGCCCGATATTTAGATATACTACTCATTCATGTACACTAATTTTGTAACCAATGCAGAATATGCTGAGTAGACCAAGCTATGAGTGTATGGTGCTAATGGTAGCTTCTAATCGCATATAACGAGACCATACTTTGATTATCTTTATCGCAAATAACGATACCATACTTAAAAGGATTTCGCAAGTTGTTTTCAGTGTCATTAGGCGGCGGCACGAAGTCGATTTAAGTGACGACATATGCTCGTTTGTGGGCACAGACCCGTGCCAGCACACAGCTGATGCCGATACAGGCGATCCGCATGGTTGTCGCCACTCACTCATCTGAATGAATAACAAATATGGGTCGGACACTGAAGTAACCGGTGCAACGACCGAGTGGGTAGAGTGTTCGCCTTGCATTCGGTAGTTTGGGAGTTCAATCCCCGGCCGAGTCATACCAAAGACTTTAAAAATGGTACATGCTGCTTTCTCTGCTTAGCACTCAGCATTCGGGAATAAGTATGGGAGATATACACACGCCAAGACCAGTGGACTGGCCCCCTGCTGTAGTGATTGCACAAAGTTGTGTGGCCCAGGGCTACTAAACGGATATGGGCACCGCCCTATGCGCCATCGGGCGCGGGAAGGAACTTTGACTTTTGACTTAAGTAACATTCAGGTAGTATCTCACAGCACTTTGGGCACCGGTGCGGCATTGTGCGGTTCGTTCACTTCGGCACTGTGTGTTATTTATGCCGATTGTTTATAGCTTAGACATTGCGTAATACGTAAAAGTATGACTAAGGAGACAACAAAATACACAGATCGTAAGAAAATTCGTTCTTTATCTCTGAGATCTGTTGAGTTAAAAAAACTTTCGAACCCCGCAGTGCCAAACCGGTGCCCCAAGTGCAATGAGATAATTTTATAACATTACGTGGATAAAATCAAATCTATGCATATGGCTTTAAACTTTACAGCGCAGTTCCAAGTTGCAAGGCACGTTCTTCAAGTCAAGCAGAGTAATCATCAGAAAATGACTTGCGACTTATTATTACATTCATACAGAAATTGAGGAGATATTTTCTGGTACTCCGTAGGGGTTTCCTTGTGAGAAAAAAATAACGATATGGTGAGTGGTAGTGACCGAAAATATTATTGGAATTTCTGTCACTTTTCTATATCCTGTCATACTAGATCCACCTTACACTTCCATGTTACTGCAATTCCTTTGAACGCATGTATAACAACGTGTCGGTCCCCATAGTAAGACCAGTAGTTAGATAAAGTCACATCATCAAGTGTATGACTGTAAATTAAAACGGTAGGTTTGAAGACACATACTTCATGAAAAGCGATAACCGGAACATGACGATTATTATTACAACAATACGTCACGACGTTCAGGTTTAGAAGGGAAGATTATAACATCTCATTTTCTAGCTGCCTCTAAGGTTTGTCCTACATGATTCAGTACATCTAAGAAAACTTGCATTAATCATTTCATTATCCCCTTCAAGTTTGTTGACAACTGTACTTCTAGATTGTTTACAACTGTACTTCTAGATTGTTTACAACTGTATTTCTTACCACTCTATACACAAGACAATTGTATTTTGCAAGGTTGACTGACAGACATTTGCTGAGAAGAAAATCGATGACCTGTACCCACTAGATGAACCGTCTTATATTTCCAAGTTGCTGTCATAGCTACCTGTAAATACCTCAATGTCACATGACGTACGAGACCTCCGACGGCTTTTGACAGATGTCACTAAATAATATATAAGCGGCGCCATCGCGGAATGTGCTTCTCCTGCAGAATCCAGGGATTTTCTTGCCCTAAATCTTGTTACGGTATCTGGCTATCGAGCTAACTACATAAAATGGCCATTAAGAAGCCGACCATTATCGTTAATACGACGCCGGGTTAGTCGCTAAAAAGAGGCTTCAACGTCAATCAAACAATTCTTTTTGTTCATTAAAGCAAAGATTGATGTAGTGGTGTTTGAAGTCACGTGATTCTGACGTACAACGCGTCCAAAAGGTGAAGGTGGTGTCAAAGTTCATCCCTTTGCCTTCCCCACCCTTTTTTGGGCCTTTATGTTTTTCCTGTCTATTGCACTTTTCTGGTATGCCTTCACATTGTTATTTTGCTGTTAGTTTGTTACTGGGTTGGGTTGACCAACTAAATTCCATTGCCATCCAGAGGCTGAATTGCAAGGAGCTTACAATAGACGAGCGAATGCCATTCTGTGCTAAGTTAGGTGACCTCAATACGGCTCCAATTGCTCCAGGTGTGGCCATAGAACTGCAAGGATGTGCTTCATCGCTCCTGCAGCTTGAAATGAGCAGCTTTCTTCAAATGAGGATTAGTCAACCGCCTAGCTAAATGTACTTGTAGCTTCCGATGCCAATACAAACTTCAGTGGTTTCTGTGCGCCACCACTTTCTTGTGTTCCTAACTTCTTCTGCATGATTTCAATGATAAAAAAGACCAAATGCATTTTGTGCAAAATGGTTTATATCAGTCTACCTCAAGATTCTGCTTTTATCCAATGATGTCAAGACAACACCTGACTATGAATGTTTGGTAGACTAACAGTTCAAATGACCAGACGCCATCTTGGATCCATCTACCCTACTACCATGGCGGTGACGTCACGTACTTCCATTTGATGCGTGATGACTTATCGAAGATTCTATCTCCTACTTAAACTCACGTAAAAGATTTGATGACCATCACTACTATGAGACTATTATGGAGCCCATGTTTCAGAATATGTCATGCTTACCGGTACTTGTTCAGGTCTATGCTACCAGGCTAACAGAACGTATACGTAGCACCTTGTAACGTTTACCATTCGTCCAGCTTTATTTGCCGTAAAGGCCGTCATAAATGTTGTCACTTCTCAAACTTTATGCATGTAGAATAAGGTCTGACCCTCCAGTACTGATCACGTCACAACATACAGATGACCACTATAAAAAAGAATCTCAGCGCTGTGGGGAAATAGTCGAAGAGCCACTAAAAAGAAGCCCGAATATGGGCAGATGGATCTTTTGCATAGGCGGTTAATAGTACTTTGACTCTACTTACATATATTCGTAAAACCACCGAGGGTTATTCTATCACAGGAAGGTTATACCATCTACTTTTCCGTGAATAGTTCCATCATGTTGGCGAATGGCTGGATAACCAAGTTATCAAATTGAAAGGTAGACTTATGCCGAAGTTTACAACCATATGTTTCTCACGAGCGTATTTTTGCCCTGGAGAAGATGCCGGCCTCAGATGGTCATCGAAACGTCCGCTATTCGAAAATATGTGGTTGTTCACTCTGTTATCAATCTGCCTTTTCGTTTGCTGATAAAAGTAATAGCAGAGAGTCCAACCACTCATACCACTATATGACGTATCCGTTCAACAGTACCAATAAAGTACTATACCAAAGTTCACAACCATATGTTTCTCACGGACGTATTTTTTGCCCTGAAGAAGATGCCAGATGGTCATCGAAACGTCCGCTATTCGAAAACCTGTGGTTGTTCACTCTGTTATCAATCTGCCCTTTCGTTTGCTGATAAAAGTAACACCAGAGAGCCCAACCACTCATACCATTACGTGACGTATCCGTTCAACAGTAGCAATAAAGAATCCGGAGGCCTACATTTACTGCGGTTATAGACAAGGTGACCCCGCTGCCCTTTTGTCCTACGGCTAGTTCTCGTGCCAAATCCGTCTACTTGACTTACTGCAGTGAAGTATTTCCCCCATTTCTACACTCAATATCAAGGTTGGTGCGCCGTGAGACCAGCTGTGCTAGGATGTACACTTCAGGTTGCTGCCAAGAATCGGCAATCCCATGGGTCCATCATTCTGTCATTTCAAGCACATAGATTTTTGTTGGAACGGGTAAAACTTCTGACCATTCTATCATCTTGATCCTAATCATATCGTTCCGTGCCAACACTGCAGCCAGGCCACGGCCTTCTCGATCCTCTCTAGCAGGTCCCGGTTTGAGATGGTGGGGCCCAATACGTAGTCCTGTGTACGTGTGTTCCATAGTTTGGGTAGGGTGACCACAACGACACTCAGCTGAGCTCACCCGTCCGCGATTTTAGTAGATTGTCTTTGGTCCTAACTACTCCTCTCCTGGCTGTGTTAAGTGCAAGGGACTCACAAGGCCTCTAAAAATCCTCAATTGGTTCCAGAGTGTCCGAAGTTGTCCAACGACTTAGCACTGTATTTGACAGACCAGATTTAGGTTCTGTACGACCACTTAACTCTTTCTGGACTTGACAACTAAGTTTAAGATTAGATGACACGAGATCAAAATGAACTAGAACGATTGGAATTGAATTGAAGCAAAATGTTGACGAGAATTTTCTAACTTCAAACTGGTGCCAGAAAGACTAGATCATACTTGCCCGCTTTCTCGGATATGTCTCGAAAATAAAGAGCTGACTGTAACCAAGAGTGTCTCAACTGGTTATGAAAGATGTAGCGAAATTGGCAAAGAAAAAGTCCATATTTAGACGAGTTGTCGGACCAGCGAAAGAACAGCATTACGGACAACATTTATTGGCAATTTCACCAAACCAGTTAATAAATCAATTCCTTTTATTGATTTATTTCTTTTTCGTCTAATAGCCAAGTTGGCTTTTCTTATTGGCTAGGTACTGCTTTGTGTGAGGTCTTTTGTCATTACTGCAAGGTGCTTGGCCCAGAACCAGAGGTCCTGGGGTTGGACTCCTGTACTGCTAAATTACGTCACCAAGGTTTAAATATGGATAACTTACTTCGGTTGGGGAGTAATGGCCGTAGGAGCAGAAGGTTGGGATCCCCTGCCCCTGCCCCTTCCCCCACCCCCCCACCCCTTCCCCACCCCCGTACCATAGCTGTTTCCTAGCGTTATATAGGCAATTGGACTACCTGGGGTGTCTGTGTGGCGCAACGGCGAGAGCGTTGGAATCAGAATCAGTAGGTCCTGAGTTCGGTACTCGCCATGCCCCTGCCTCCATGACGGTCGAGTGACGCCCACCGAGCCTCACGGCTAATCTGTCTTAAGGTGTCAAAATCACCTACGCATTTGGTGCTGCCAGTGTGTCAACATCTGGGCACTAGTCACTATTTTCTTTTTATCTTGGACTACCTTTAGTTATCTTTTTACTGCTTTGCAGTCGGGTTGTGGATTATTTCGAGATGCATGCTATCGTTCCACTTGAGACCACTCCATCAACGTGCCATGAGAATCTTTATCATACACATCATAAAAGTATATCTTGATCTCATACATCTCCCATTTAAACATATCTTCAGCACTGTTTACACTAAATATTCTATCTCTGAAAATGGTTCTTTAACGTTCTTGATGTGTGCTTCTCCTCAAACACGGGACCTAGTTTTAACGGCCTATCCTAGGGACGTCCCTGAGTGGAGCTAGTTGCCCATTTTACCTGACTGAGGCAAGCTGAGTCGTGTTTTGAAGTTAGTAAACTCTTAGAGAGTCTCTTTTGTGGAAAAGGTGCGGTAGTATATCATCCACCTTGCATTCACCAATTCACGTTGCCCACACTTAGTGGTCTGGCTTTATTTACGTAATTACACACTAATCACCACCTTAGGCATTTGCCAAATATGCTGAAGTAGAAGCCTGATAAGACAGTCTGAAGGAAAAATGGGTCACTTACCAATCCGGATCCTTGCAGGAACCGCTGCTGCACCGACCATAAGTTTGCCGAACACAGCCATGACCAGCATGGTCTGAAGAAGACGCATCCCCATCCGCGGAACCGCTGTACTCGTCCCCATCTTTGACCACGGGCACTCAGCGAGCCTGGAGGCAGACAGATTTTTCACAATGACAAAATGCACTCCCAAATTAGCACTCGTTAAAGGTTGTATCCGCTAAAAGCTTGAGTAAACGCCTGGATGAAGAACTGTTAGTGTTCTTAAATGAAAGGCTTTCCGTGTATAATCCCTATTGTTGGGGGTAGCACAGCACAGTCCTTCCGTTCAGTCTGTTGACAAATCCAGCATGGATTGCTTCCCTTGCAAAAAAGCTGCGTACATTAAGGCATTGATTTTAGCTGGCGGTGACACAGGGTATTTGCCTGGGGCTCAGCATGTGACCCGTGTTCTATGCTTCTTTGGAATCCCATTATAGGACTCTACGTTTCTCTCCGTCTGTGTAAACATAAACAGATGATGGACTTAGGGCAAGTTAAGTAAGGACAATCTGTGCAAATAAAGATTAGGATTATTTTATCCTGCCAAATATAAAAAGGAGACATAAACAAATGGTTGACCTTTTTTATAACTTTATGCCCTAACGGGTTAAGGAAATAAACACACTATGAACCTCATTGACCTTGACTACTTCATCAGTTAGCAAAAGCAATAGATTATAGAAACGAAAGACAACTTTCCCTTCAACAGAGTCAACGTTAACATACGGGTATTTACAAAGTTGATAAAGCGCAGGCAAAATAAATTAAAACTTAAGTTTTGCCTAACATGCATTCTGTTGAAAGAAAAATTTAAATGCCCCCAGAACACATGGAGTCTAAAAACCTTTTGGAGTACAACGTTCAAGTACAGCTAACTTTTGGGACCTGAAATGTTGGCAATAAATATCGATTAACCTACAGTTCAAGTCAATAAAATCAATTAGCCTCCCTAACCTAATATTCATTACCTCATTGCTGGATAATTGCGCCTTTTGAATAAAGAAGAAAATGGCGACAGTGCACTGTCATTGGATCTGACATCATTTGCATCATTGATGGATTGCAGGATGGTTTGAAGGATTAGAGTATGACCTGGTTGTTCCGCTTATTATATCCATGGTTCGGTGCCATTTCACCTATTGCCATTTCTTCTAAACTTTATCTCTATAACAAACTCAAGATCTAACAACTTTGAGGATTGCTGTTTTATCATTTTCCCTTCTTTGGCTATCAATACGTCTAAAATTCTATTCCATAGAAATTTGCGACAGACATTTTAGATAATGATATGATGTGACCAAATAATGTTATTGGCAATCATGTTGTAAACGCAAAATAAAATCATTACTGCTAATGGTGAACCCAAAATTTTAAAGATAGATTATTAGGCACAAAATAGCTAATAACTTAATTAGAGTAAGTATCCAAGATTGCACATTACAAACGAAAGTGCTGTACTTCAATATTTAGTTTGATAATAGTTTGATTAACTATTTTGGACTTCAAAGATATAATATGTCTTGGACTTTGAATCTAAAAATAAGCTATCTATTGTGAACAAGTATAGTTAAAGCTTCAATAGTGAAGATACTCTCAACTAAATAGCATTTGCTCGAAACCATTGACAGAGTCTACGCACATACACCTAGAAGCAGAAATGTGTTAGTGATCGCCCTGACTGTACAGACGTGTAAATAACGTAAAGCATATCGATTATGGATACATCGCGAAGGGGGCTCGAGAGGTTGCTTATGGCAACTCAAATTCTCATAGCTGCTCTTGTCCTTGCAAAAATCAAAGCTAGTTTCTAGTAATTGAATGTTTATTGCTTCGAATATCATAAAATCTTGTTGCTGGCAATCTGCCTGGTGCACAAAACCTCTTTTTCAAAAAGAATGGCTGACATTCAAAAATGGCAATAGAGCCATTTACATTGAGTGTTTTATTGCCAAAGTGATAGCAACTGGGAATTTGCGGTCTTTGAAATTCCCTTGCATTTTCTTTGCTAACCAAACCATGAAGCTTAGTCGGTAACATGCAGTGGTAGAAATTGATTTCAGATGGCTTACGTTTTGCAGTTAACACGTAGTAGTATTCTGTTGCCAAATTACTTATAATGCAAAGTATAATGCCGCTTTTGTCAATGTGGTAATAAAAACGAAGCCAGAATTCGATCTGGCTTCTGTATTTTGCATTCTACAATGGCAAGTATTGCAGGTTCAGCAGTTGCTATATTCGAAAGTACATAAAATTCATGCCTTAAAGAATTAGATGTAAATATTTGTTGCATAAGTTGAAAAGCAAGTACTCACAGGTACCAGTTTTTGCTGACGACTCAAAATATATAGATATATAAACAAATTGCTACAGTTGGTTACTCATACGTTCATCGAGCGACGGGAAACAGATTTCATCTCGACACACCTCTCCCAAAAGTAACGTTAAACAGCAGGAAACAAATCGTTTCACCCTATAGCTACAAATACCAACAGTAACGGACATGACTGCTTCAAGCATAGTATTGGATTTTAAAAAGGACTTTAAACCCTGACAAAAATGCTGAGAATTACATCAGAACGTTGCCTTTGCCCCCGTTTCCATTGTTTCGTCCCTTTACATTTTATTCCAATATTCCTTATGACTAACAAATAATACCAATACTTGAGTGAAAATGTCTTAAAGCCTACTGTTGGTAAAATAAAGGTCTTCATACGCTTGAGGGGTTGAAAAGTGCTTAGTCGACTGAATCACTTCACCGATTCAAGCTTCTTATATACAAGGCTTATTCATTTGCCTCCAGCGCCCACCTTTTATTCCTTTATGCATTCACTATCTTGGTTAAACTTTAAGATTATGATGTTGCCATATTTTTACATTAGAGGTCATTTCTAACCTTAGGCAGATATCAAGGTCATGGCATCACCAATGTTCGAAGATATGACAGATTAGTGGTTTGCACTTGCTGTTGGGCTGTGAAAATGGCAATCCATCATTCAGTTATCCCACGAGCTTTGTTGACACGACATAAAGTCCAGTGACTTTTAATGGTCAAATATAAAGTACATTGTGTACAGAATAATTCTTAAAACTCTAGTAACTAAACAATATAGAATACTAAGAAAACCTCCATACAATCCGGTGGGGCTAAACATGAGTGTCACTATCTTTTCTAATCACAAGGCAATCTTTTATGTAGTTACCTATCTTAGCATTATGTCTATTTATGAGGACTGTCGGGTCTAAAGAAATATAGTCAAATCTACTTCTGGTATCGAGTATCGTAAAATCTGTAGTGTTCAGACATATGAATGCGAATAATGTATCGCGTAACATATCATACATACGGAATGAAATTCATTTTCAATTTGTTATCTCTTCATCAGATATACATCCTTTGAAAGCACTATTTTTCTGTTAACCTTGGTCACTGTTTTGCCTTTTCTGCCCGAGTGTGCATAACAGATCATAAGAGCAGTTCAATTTTCTAACAATTGCTGAATCAGAACAAGAAAGCTGTCGAAATAGAATATAAGGTCACCGCCTTTGTTCACTCATGCGTGTTTTGTTTTTATTTTCGAGCACATTTTCTAGTGATACGCTCAAAGTTTTGCAAAGGGTTGGTAAGTCACTTTGTTGGTGCTAAGGTTACGGGAAATTAGGTCTAAATTGCTGACAAATTCTGTTTTTAGTTGAGGAACAATCTTGTATTTGCTGAAAACCTTATAAATTGATTTATCAAATAATCGAGAATATCAGATTTCAGCATTCTTACAGTCCTTTAAAAGTACTAATAGCATGACCCGAAACCAAAGATTGCCCTTCGTTTCACCTTGGGCTTTGTCAACAAAGTTGCCCCATGACCCGCGATTCCATTTTAAGCAAGAAATTTTGATTTATTCGCTCGTCATCTTTTTCAGTGCAAGGTGTGGTGCTTATATAAATAGCTTGATGTTGTTTTGTCGGTCGTTGTTTTTTTTTATCTCATCCTTACGATAGCCAGATAACTAAATATTTGTACGACGTAAGATACAGTATATGGTTGGCTATTAAACCATCAAAATAGTTTCCTTTATTTCATATATTACCTGTGGCGTGTATACTTTAATGTGGGAGGGTTTTAGAATTGTCAAGCAAACTCTTACCATCGTCGTTTTTGCCTTATCATATGTATATGTTGTAACGGATAACTAAATAGATTAGATACTGGTGAAAAATGATCGCCTGTTGAAAATTTTGTGTGGTGAGTTATGTTTGCTGTGTTGGACATAACGTTTAAACTTTAATCAGATTATCATGTGATTAGTGGGAAGCCTCTCAGTAGTTGCGTGCACTGTGAGAGGTTAAGAGACTGTCCAAAAACAAACTCTGTGAATATTACATTGTGCAGAATCCTTTGCTTTCTTTATTACGTAAATATAAAACATCAAGTAGACGCACGTAAGAATAATAGTGACCCTCAAGATCGTTTTTTCGTTCAATTTTTTATAACTGTGCTATTGTTTCATTCAATGCACAGAGCAAGTGTTGTACAGAAAACAAGTTGTGAAGAGGCTTCTATGTAGCAGGAACAACTGGCAATCTTTCTGATCTTTATGATTTTCTTCTTTAATTATTCAAAAATTGGAACTTACAAAGCTGGATTTTGTTATGTAGTGTTGTTGTATTTCTTTCTCTCTTAGATTAAAGAGAATATTAGATTAAAGAGAAACGTAAAACACAGCATGTTTATTAATCATACAAAACATCTAGTTTTCATAACCCTTATTCTTAGAAACATGGTCTACACAACTTCACACAAGGAAGTGAATCTAAGTGCGAGTCTCCAAGTGCCGTATGTCTCATTGCGTGCCGGTCGACATTTGATCGATGATTCAGCCGAATCTCGTGGGATCTGTCTGCGACGGTCTTGAACTTTAAAAACGTGGTAATGGGGAGCGACAATCTCGAGAGGTCAATATACAGAGACTGTCTGTCTGTAATAAAAGTCATCCGTGCTTTTGACGCAAAAGACCGATGACATTTCTGAATGATGGCCGGGTATTCAATAGGCGGTCTCTTTGCTGACGTGTGGTTAACGGTTGGAAAGTGGCTCTAATTACCTTTAACCAATGGCCTTTCAATGCGTGGGGTGGTCGAGTATTCTCTTGATACTCAAGTGGCATCAATGTCTGGTATTGAGCGTATACGTGACAGGAAAGATGGACAGAAGCCATAAGGTTGGTACTGAACGAACATGTTACCAAAGAAGTATTTGAGCCATCTTTGTTGGTACCTATTTCGTCTTAATACGTTCTTTGTGCCAGCATTTTTGTTATTCTGAAATAACATAACCAAACAACATGAAAATCGATTTTTTTTCTGGTTTTGATAAACAGCGATCATTCTGAACAACACAGGTTTGCCAGACACGGATGACAGCTACATTTTCATTCAAAGATGTTAATCAGAAAGACGCTCGTTGGTAATTAGGATTTTCTCATTATTTCAATTGGTACCAATCTGGTAAACCACACATTAACATGGAATGATTTGTCTGGTACTTTCTGTATGCTGGTTCATTTTTATAAGGCGTAGACCTGTTCCGAAACTCCATAAACAAGGTAGCTGACAATGGGCAGTCTCGACGTTTTCATAGCAACCAGAACAGACTGCAGAATGGTCGTAAACATGGTTCGTAATTAGAATTTCCTCGTTACTGCAATTGGTACCAATCTGATCAAACGCACATGAACACGAAACGATTTGTCTGAAACTTAAGGTACCCTTCTGGAATTCGATATATCGTACACCTGTTTCAAAACAGGTACGCTCTGTAGAAGCTAGCAATGATCATTACAAGAATACATCATCCAAGTAATGAGAGTTTTCCGAGAAATTCATCAGGCAAATGAAATTGTCTCCATACCAATATGTTTCATCAGATTAAATAATACCTCTCCATGTGTCTACGTTAGCACAAATGAAGTACCTTCTGCCCCCCCCCCCCCGTTCCAACAACTTCTACATCTACATCAATCTTTCAGCTGCTAATGACGAAGGCAATAATAATACTCAACGTGTGCCGTGGTCTGGGTCCTGCCATCTCTAAGTGATTCCCCAGACGTGTACAAGTCGCGGAGAACACATCTTCCTGTGTCTTAGAGACGAGAGAGGACTCCGATGTTCCTCTGACTCCTGCGCGTTCGCTCTTTGATGCCGGAGCTGGCACATCCGGGTTTAGCGTTCACTTTGCATATCTGGGGTGTTCAATTATTGATGCGCAGCGTGCGAGAGGACCTGGTAATTCCTCCTGTCTCAACTTAACCATTTTACCGACCGTCCTGCAACCCACATTCTTAGATCCTCCTAACTGCACGTAATCTCTTAAAACAATAGTAAAATTATAAAGTTTATGAGCTTTTCTGGTATGATTTGTGGATGAGACGTGAGGCGTGTGGTTGTTATCATGGTCTTCACGGATCTTCGTGTCTCCTGTCTTGCGGCCTTAATTACACATTAAGAATAGATGAACTGCAAGTGGCGAAACGTGTCCATTGATTCAATTCAGGATGATCTCTTCCAAGACAATCACATTATGAAAGATTCTAAACATTTAACTCTCATGGGACGCAATTTGTTGGAGTCTTTGGTATGTGTGATTACCTCTGTCTGCGAGCGGCGCGGTGTTACTAGTGTAACATTGATAATATTTTGCTAAATGAACAACATTGAAAATGTTAACAGATATTGCAAATGAGTTCTGGCCTATAATGTAATTATATTGTTACGGTGTTGCTGCATGCTTTTTGACACACAACCTTCCATAGTAAAAATGATTTGGAATCAAAGTACAAAATGTTCATTATACCACAAATAATTTTATATGTACGGACAAAATAAGACCATCATTAGACGTCAAAAGATTCAGGACGAATGCTATTAGATTATGCTACGTTCTCAATCTTCGCTGAATCGAAAAGGAAGTCTAAAAAAAGTAATTTTAAACAACAAATATGTGATACAATAAGAGTCTATTTACCATTTAGTCGTGTAGCCATAGAAGTATTGATTAAGTTTTATCACATATGTTCCGTGATTTGGTCGCCACAAATTTGAACTGGTGCCAAAAATGACTTCACGTAGAAAATTTACGCAATAAGACTGCCCTGACACGTATTTGCCGGTTCCCTGTTGTACCATGGTATGAAATATTAATTATTCGACGTCTATTCCTGGGGGAGGGGGGCGAACAGAAATGTGACCTCCTAGTCTAACATGTCTGAGTCAGGAACACGCCCATTCTTGTGTTGTCAAATTACCACAATGTCATAATTGGTTTTACGCAATACATTAGGTCTAAAACTTAATCACATAAAACATGCAAAATGTTACTTTAGATCTTGTTGCCAATGTCACGTGTATACGTAAGCAATACCCTATAAACGTTCTCAAAATAACCCAAGTTTTAAGGTGCATTTAGTTTGGTGTTTCAAACCAAAAAAAAAAAATCCAAGCAAAACATGCATTTTCTTTTGAATCGTGCGGTTATCGTCCCTTGCTGTAAGAATAAACGCTCTCATAATAGGCTATAACCCTAAAACTTAGTTGTTGTCATTTTTCAAACTACTACTTGATATTTCAATCAAAACATTTGTCTCTCACACGGTTATCGGTACTTGTGCTGAACAGGTACATATGGGTTACGTTTATAGTATGAAAATGGGCCATAAGTTCATTATTTTACTCTAAAACAAATAGGTTCATTCTGATATTACAAGCCAAACACGACACGAAAAAAACAGGTCTTTGCTTTACGTCATGTAGCCATTGACACTCGTCGTAATATGAGGCACAAGCTGTCATAAAACTACTTCGCATTTTTCACATGAATATATATAGTTTGATATTTGAAGCAAAATAAGCCATAAATATGTCCTTTTTTAGGTCTTTGGCACTTACAAGCAATAAAAGTTATGGCCAATTCGAATATGACCTTCAATGCATACTAAATCACCTGAAAAATAACATGTGTACATGAGTTTTACGATATCTTTGTATTGATTGCCATTTTCACCATATCTTTATTCCTCAAACAATCTCTGAATCACTCAAAGTCTGTCGATTATAGGTTCGTTGACATTTACAATTAAAGTAAGATAAACTATTTGGTAGAGAATACAGTCTACATAAGTCATAACTCTACTATTTACTTGTTGCTATATTTTCTTTTTAACATTTGTGTATAGAGTCTAGTTTGTCATTTTTTACCATTTATTTTTCCAATTGCATTTTTCAATCATTCAATGTTTGGACGACGATATGTTGGTTGATATTTTATATTAAAGTAAGACAAACATCTAAAAGAGAATGCTGTCTACATAGGTCATAACTTTACTACATGTACTTCTTAGTGGTTGTTATATTCTCTACAGAAACGTGTTTATAGTTTGGTATTTTTACCATTTAACGATTGATTTGAATCATTCAACGTTTAGATGACTATATGTTGGTTGATATTTCATATTAAAGCAAGAAAAACCGCTGGTAGAGAATACATTCCGTATAGGTCATAACTCTACCATTTAGTTGTTACATTTTCTGAAGAAATATGTGCCATTTTTTGCCATTTGCATTTTATGGATGATTCAATATTCAGACGACTATATAGGTTGGTTGACATTTAATATTAAAGTAAGACAAACTGCCAATAGAGATTACAGTCCAGATAGGTCATAACTCTACTATTTAGTTGTTATATTTTCTGAAGAAATGTGTGTCAAGTTTGTCATTTTTACCATTTATCTTTCCAATTGCATTCTATGGATCATTGAACGTTTAGACGACTATAGTACAGTTGACATTTCCTATTAAAACAAGACAAACCTCTGATAGAAAATAAAGCACACCATATGTCATAACTCTACTATTTAGTTGATTTATTAGGAGATGTGTGTCAAGCTTGTCATTTTACCTTTTTTTCAATTGCATTCAATGAATCGTTCAACGTGACTATATGTTGGTAAACATTTACTATTAAAGTAAGACAAACTGCTGGTATGGAGTACATTCTACATAGGTCATAACTCCACTATTTAGTTGTTGCTATATTTTCTTCAAAAGATGTGTAAATAGTTTGTCGTTTTTACCATTTATTTTTCTAATTGCATTCTATAAATCATTCAACTTTTGGACGACTAAAGGCTAGCTCATATTTACTATCAAAGTATAGAATACAGTCTACATAAGTCATAAGTCTACTACATTTATTTAGTGGTTGTTATATTTTCTGCAGAAATTTGTGTATAGTTTGTTATTTTTACCATTGATTTAACGATCAATTTTAAGAATTCAACATTTAGTTGGTTGACATTTCCAACTAAGTACGACAGACTGCTGGTAGAAAATATAACTTTACTACTTAGTGGTTGCTATATTTTCTACAGAAATGTGTATACAGTTTATCATTTTTACCATTTCTTTCTCCAGTAGAATTCTACAATTCCACTATAGGTTGGTTGACATTTACTATTAACGTAAGGTGAAAATGCTGGTAGAGAATACACTCTACAAAGGTCATAAGTCCAATATCTATTTATTCTTATGTATTATGAAGAATTGTGTGAAAAATGTGTCATTTTTACCATTTCTCCAGTGGAATTCTATAAATCATCTCACGACTATAGGCTGACATTTCTCACGTAAGTAAGACAAACCGCTATATAATAGAATACTCTCTATGAATGATGCGAATTGCTTCCGGCACAATACCTCCTTTACTTAGTGAATATATGGATCATCAATCATCAACTGAAGATAAAGCTATATCAACAGGTTTGTGTATTGTAGACAACATATTTCAATCAAGCCTATCTGGGTCATGGACTAGAAAGAATCAACGTTTCATTTGCAAACACAAATTAGGGCTACACTGGAGCATACTCACTCATTCATATTTGATGGTAGAAGTAGAAGGGGTCAAAAGGTTAATACAGAAACTTTTGCGGAATGAAAACTCGTTATGGTATTGATTACTCAAGAGGAACGTCTGTTTTGCAGGAAATATAGGGTCACCTTGTCAGTCGGGCTCCGTCTTAGAATGTCCATATATATATATATAACCGACTTTATGGTGATTAGCCTAAAGATGTGTTTATGTGTTCCACTTCTTCATTACCTTTGCCAAGAAGGTTATATTTTCGGTAGCGTTTGTTTGTATGTTTGTATGTAGAAGACCAGCATATTAAACCCAAGAACGCGTGGATGGAATGTATTGATATTCGGTATGTGAGTAGGTCTTGATGAGACGTGGAAACGATTAGATTTTGGGCCACCTGTAGCTAGCGGCCTGTTACGGTTTTGTAGCGGAACTTCCGGGTTTGATCTCCAGTTATGGACATACTGCGGCTACGATTTTTAAGTGTTAGACAGCTCTTGATGCCGAGAGTAAGTAGCATGCCACCCCCCCACCCCCACACCCCGGCGCCTTGTTTTGAAATTGCATGGCAGGTTTAGTGCCAGACTTTGGAAGGGACTTGAAGAGTATTATACAATAGTGAAAACTTTGTGCTCTTAGGCCGCAACAAATAACATGTATGGATTACATCACCACGCTCATTTATTTTCGACCGATTTTGAAAGAAAAGAAAAAAAAGAAAGATGGTGAACATGACCGGAAGGTATAAAAATGAAAAAAATAGCGTGTGGTAGCGTTAAGGTTGATTGTACATATAAAAGTGTAATTTTTAAGGTACATGTAGCCATAGTGAAAATACTTCGATAGTAAAGTGACGTCAATGTGGTAGCCATGACTGTAGTTGTCAACTTGGTAAGTGATGGATTTCAATTTATATTTATGTTTCAATCTATGTTTTGTAGACACATGTATTACTAGTCTTACTTTGGTTTTGACTGTAAGAATTGTTGGCTTGGTTCTAAATTTCGAAAAATACCCCCTACCCCCATTTAAAACATAGCAACGCAAAAACCAATGTTCCAGTGTATCTGCCAGCGTACTCCCTTCCTCTCCAATACCTTTGAATAACGACAACTCGCCATGACAGGCAGACAATGAGAAACCGAGCGATACGTTTTCATCTCAGCCAACCACAATTCAATCTCAGCCCGTTTGAAATAACGGTCTCCGGGTGAGGAAAGTGACAGATTATGTGAGGAAGTAATAGATGTATAGAGGAGGGACAATGCTGAAAGGTTTTGTCATCATTACAAACTCGATTGATTTTGTGGAAGAGTGGCAAATTGGAAGTGGCACGTCGTAACAGTGGGGAAATAGATAGGCGGCCAGGGAGTGTGTCTGTGTCTATATCGGTCAACCGTGTAGTAACTGCCTTTCAGGGTAACACTTATGGTCCAGCGGTGCAGGCAGTGGTGGCGGAGGCTATCCATACCTAAAGGTGGCATCTCACTGCGCGTGTGGCACCGGTGCGGCACTGCGGGGTTCGAAATATTGCACAATGAATTTCTGAGATAGAGAGCTAATTTTCTTACTTTTTTGTATTTTGTCGTCTTTTAAGTCATACTTTAACGTATTACGCAATATCTAAATCATAAAAGAATCGGAAAATAATAACGAAACAGTGACGCAGTGAACGAACCCCGCAGTGACGTAAGCTTGACGCAAAAGCAGTGAGATACCACCTTGAATGTCATTGACTAGATCCAATTGAACACATGAATGTATGATGTGTATGATATGAACAATTATAGAATGATTGATATGTATGATATATAAATATACATTTAGCCTTCTTCGGTCAATACTGACCATGGTAAAATCCTGATATGTATTATATTTCGAATACTTCGTGCACTATATGTATAGCATGATTTCCAAAGGATAGCTAATAGAGAATTGTTTGCTAAGTTTAGAGGAGGAGAAAAACAGGCAAGTGATCTCAATCCAGCTCACTGAAAAGCTAACCACCGGTCCTGACTAGAGAAGACAGACGCTTTATACAGTATTTACAGGTTCATTGTACCGGAAAAATTCAGCTTAGCTAGCTCATTTCGACATGCACGATGAACAGTGGACAACAATCCACAGCTTAAACCCCCGTCCTAAGAACTGCAATGCGGTAGCATGCATGGCAGATGAGCGACACAGTCGGAATCGAACTCCTGGCTTCTAGTTCCAGAGCCAGGGCCTATAACGACTGGACTACGCATGCTAGGAGAGACTAGCTCAAGTCTCTAGCTCAAGTCTCTTTTTTTATGCATCTCACTACTTCACAATCTATATCTTTATGCGAATAAACAAGCAATTAGACAGACGTACGCCAATATGATGTTACTATGTTACATATGTCTACATAGACATATGCAAAGCATAAATCTTCCATTTACGTTATCATATCATAATTATTTGCTGTCATTAATGACAACCTCAGCATAATTTATCCACCATAGGAAACACCTTAATTTTTCATACCTGTAATCTATCATCTTATCCCGTTGAACAATATATAATAACATATTCGTGTAATCTTAGGTGGTATCAATTCATTGTATGAATTTAAAGTAAATGAATGATTGATCCTCGCATAGACTTGGCCTGTGAAATTTTATGTCTTGTCTTATGTTATGTATTCTATGTCATATACATACTTTGGTCTAATTTATTAGCTTCCGTTAACGATGGATATTCTTCAAGGTACTCGCCTTCATAGTCTTGCATTATAATAAGGACTCGTTCTTGTGACGCTTAATACGAGTGATGGATGTCATACTTCCTTTTATTACCTACTTTAGATTCCACTCGATATAGTCCACTAGTATTGAAGTAACTGAATTTGTTGTAATATAACGTAAATGTGTATTGTTAGATGTGTAGTATTAGACTATAAATTCTGTTATCTATACATTGCCATACATTGTCGCTGATGCATTTGTTGCGCAATAAATCATCATCTATATATTGTCAATCAAATCGTCCGAACGTAACATACATAATCTAATATTTTCCGCAGAGTTGTAAACTTTTATTTTTATTTCACTGAAGAAGAGCGACGGATGTCGTTTGAAACGTCTGAATTAAATTTGAATTATCCAGAAGAAGAGATTCAACTTTCATCTATTCATTATATTCCTGGATGTATAATCTTCACAAACGTATAATCTAATATTGTTGTAGAGATTGAATTGTCTTTAGATATTGTTTACCTTGATGTCTAACCTTCATATACGTTTTATCTTCTAGTAACCTTGGAAGGGGTATTTCTTACCAAGAAACTTGCATACAAAGCAAAAATAGATAAGTTGATCATCCCATAATCTTATCAACCTCACGTCTATGATGAATCATATAGCATTGTATTATCACGGAAATGGTTGACACTAAGTCTGTAAGATGGAAGACCAGATTATTTACGGTGCTTCGATGTGTCTTCGTTACGGCTTGTTGGTGTTATGAATTGATGTGATATCAATATGATTTGACTAATGATGCGTTATGCATCGATTCTATAATTTGCTGAGTCTAGAGCTACTTGATGGATATGCCAGAGAGAGGTTTTGCTACTATAGCACTGTGCGAAAGGGTGTCATTTCCGGACGTTTCTATGTTTGTATACATCCGGATCGGGACCGTTTCTGGATATATCCGGACAATGTCCGGACGAAATCTGACATGACTCCCCTGCGTTTTCGGAAAATTTCAGGAGTCCGGAACGGGACCATTTAATTCCTGCCTCATATCCGGATTTCCAGTAATGGAACGTTTTCGGACTCTTTGGAGACAAACCACGTTCCGAATATTTCGTATATATCCGGATAATTTCAGAAGTCCGGAACGGGACCAAATAATTACGTCTCATATCCGGATTTCCAGTAATGGAACGTGTTCGGACTCTTTGGATACAAATCACGTTCCGAATATTTCGTATTAATCCGGATAATTTCAGGAGTCAAGAATGGGACCATATAATCATGTCGCATATCCGGATTTCAAGTAATGGAACGTTCTAGGACTCTTTGGAGACAAAACACGTTCCGAATATTTCATATTTTCTGAGCGCGTTCGGGGCTATTACGCCCCGGAAAGGTTGCATAAACTTAAGATATACTGAAACATCATAGGAACAATACAACACATTATTTCAGAATATCCAGTAACTTTACGATCATGCTAAATACCTAATATTTAACGTTTCCTGTCCGTTTTAACCCAGAAAATGCTAACTCGGTAAGGCTACATTTTGTGAAAGCTTTTCAAAGACTTTCCTGTATAAATCAGATGACACAAGTATCACAACAAATACATTATATGGAGGAACAGATCATGTTAACGTCAAGGGGCAAATCAATATGCATGTGTCTCTTAGTCTTACCAAGGAAGTTTTAGCTCACTACAACATCATTGGTCTTCACAAAAAGTGAAGCTCGAGTGAAGCCAAAGTTAAACAGTTCACTGTCAGATCCAATAATATCAAGCCCAAGTCAATAACATCATAACAAAACTGATCAGTTTAAATGTACAATATCAAATGTACAGTATCCGACACAAGTCTAACGTTATAAACCATCAATATTCGTAGGATAAAAATGTCATTACGAAATCAGTACGACAGTCCATTTTCAAGTCCTCTATAAGTCCATATCGTGTTGACTGTGGAATCATCGTCCGGGGCGCCCTCTTCTGCGTCTTTGTGGTAGTGGACGATCATTGGCGACGGAAGATGCTCTGGCAAGACCCCGCAATATCGACGGCACGTCTCGAGGACAGTCCGCTCCATTGCATAGTCCAGGCACCGTCCGTCTTCAGAGTAGAAACAGTTCTGGCAGGATACAACGGCACCGGGCACAGACTGTCGTAAGTGTTACCAGGAGGTAGGCCTCGGTCGTCGGCATGGCAGGACAGGCGATTGGGAAACAGAGGCTCAGCGGCTGGAATGGAAAAAAAAACGGCTAGTAACTGCCCCGAACCCATGAACGGTACATGTAAAATTATTCAAACAACACGGCCATAAAAATCACAGCAGGACAAGACGGGGACAAAGGCAGGAATCTGGAGTCGGCTATCTTCAAAGGGCGCGGGCCACACAGATGGCACAGATAAGGACGGTGACCGCCCTATGTTCCGAAATCCCTATATTCCGAAATCTCTATGTTCCGAAATCCCTATATTCCGAAATCCCTATGTTCCGAAATCTCTATCGTCTATGGAAGTGTTCCAACACACTAGTGTACCGACTGGCGTTGTACAGCGACCTGGGAGTCGACCAAAGCTACATAAGTCCAAGCTGCGGACACGCGGTCAGCAAAATAGGAAGTTGCGGCCAATATATTATATCATGTTACCTTCTTTAATATTCTCCTTTTTGTGTTATTTGGGATGTCTTGAAATCTGTTAAAACTATAATAATAATAACAACAGAGGACTAACGTTAGCTCCATTGCAGATTTTAGCCGCAAACTTTTGTTTAGGCAAACCTAAACGCGCACCATCGGCAAACATTTAAATGTATCATTCTTGTAACGCACCTAACCTCGTACCATTTTGATAGCATCATAATTTCAATACAATTCTTGACGAGGAAACGAAAAAATACACTCATGCATGAAAATGACATACGATATTTGCATGTATACTAAAAATTATTTTCAGATATGTACGCGAGTATCTCGGTCACCCATAAATCAATCAAAAACGAGACTAGGTAAATGGTTTACGTTAAATGTGGTTAGTAAATGAAAAAGTTTCAGCATAAATTTGCGATTGAGTTTGGAGTCTTTGGACTCTGTTTCAGGTGCTAAAAAAAGGTTGAACTTTTATAAGTATTCTAGTTTATTTCTATAAATAACAATAAACTAGAATTCGAATTTCAGGTGTTATCAGCTCAGTGTGACCCATGCGACCGTCGGAATCGGGTCGGCGTTCAGCCGGTTATCATCGGGAAACTGTCTCGCTTCTTGGGTATTGGCTATCGACTTGTAAACGCCATCCATGTTACATGTACATGATTATAGTTGTGTGTCACAATAGCTGTGTGTCAAAATTTCGGAACATAGGGATTTCGGAACATAGAGATTTCGGAACATAGGGATTTCGGAACATAGAGATTTCGGAACATAGGGATTTCGGAACATAGGGATTTCGGAACATAGGGCTTGAACCGATAAGGACCCCCAGAGAACGAATGGAATTTTATATGCACACAATCACATTGGTCCTAGTGAGGAGATTACAGTTTCTCCTTGGTTCTATTAAAGATTAAGCCAGCCAAAACAACAGGGCAGGAAAGTTTAGAAGCAGCCGTTACGGCACTTACAGCACAAAATAAAATGAGAATTTAACTAACTATGGAACGGGCAATTTGTAAACAAGCCGGGGATGACACGCGGGGGTTCCAGCTGAAAGAGAAGTGATCTATCATACAACAATCTTTACAAAGAGATCACACTACTAATTATTAAATACACAAAACACTAGGAAGGGATAACAGACATTGCTGACAGACATATACGGAACTAAGAACGGTAACTGCTATGTATATACAATCTATGTACTAGAGAGCTACACTTCTCACTTCTTGGTCCGGTAGCGGCTAGCGGCAGCGGCAACTGAGATTCAAATCTAGTTTCAAACCTAACTGCTGTCACCAGCTGGTCTACTATTGGTCTAGTCAAGTCATGTGACTTCCTAATATAGTCTTGTTACCTAAGGACTCCTCCAGATGGTTCCAAGCAAGTTAGTGTCATCCATCATACCTGTTTCACGGAAACACATGGCATTGTGCATTATTTTTGTGAATAAATGCATCATGTACTTACCAGTTTCAAAGTTGTACACAGCAGCAAACGCTGTGGCGCGGTGTATGTAGGCTGTTATCTGCAACGACTGCCCCAGTAGGCGCACCGTTGACATGCCAACGTACTGGTCTGCTCGGCACTTTGCACAGCTTGCATAACCGCTTTACGAGTAAAGTTGCCTCGTGATATTGTCCGGATTTGGACCATTCCCACACAGCAACGCTGGTATTCAATATCATGAGTGACTTTTTGTCATGATATTGTCCGGATATGGACCTATCCCAAACTGCACCGCTGGTGTGGAGTGTTTTGACTGAACTTTTTCAAGATATTGTCCGGATATGGACCTATCCCAAACTGCACCGCTGGGGTGGAGTGTTTTGACTGAACTTTGTTCAAGATATTGTCCGGATATGGACCTATCCCAAACTGCACCGCTGGGGTGGAGTGTTTTGACTGAACTTTTTCAAGATATTGTCCGGATATGGACCTATCCCAAACTGCACCGCTGGGGTGGAGTGTTTTGACTGAACTTTGTTCAAGATATTGTCCGGATATGGACCTATCCCAAACTGCACCGCTGGGGTGGAGTGTTTTGACTGAACTTTATTCATGATATTATCCGGATATGGACCTATCCCAAACTGCACCGCTGGGGTGGAGTGTTTTGACTGAACTTTGTTCAAGATATTGTCCGGATATGGACCTATCCCAAACTGCACCGCTGGGGTGGAGTGTTTTGACTGAACTTTGTTCAAGATATTGTCCGGATATGCAAAGAAACAATAATACTTGACTCATAATTGTTACCATCGCAAAGATTGCTTTCTGTGTCATTTGATTGTAAATGTCGATGTCAGTATATTTGCACATGTATATGGAAGCTTAAGCTTCAATTACCAGAAAATTAAAGAGTAAACATACATTGACATCGGGCATACTCGTTGTAGAATAATATACAGAAGCAAAAACGTTAATGACGTGTCTTTGACAAGATAGGAAACCTTTTTAAGGATACCCAACAAAACAATCTCAGATTCATGTATGACAAGAAAAGTAATTTGTTAACCATTAAGTTGTCCGAAAACTGATCTCTGGAATGTTTCTGTTTTGGACATCTGTCGTAAATGGAACGGAATATGAATTCGGAAGGAGAGAAAATTTCGGCAAAAAATGCAGTCTTATTTGTTCAGATGCGCAATAAAACAATCACCGATTCAGAATTCACGTATAGAATACCTTTATCGGTAACGGTCAGAATATGCTAACTTCGAATCTGTCCTAAAACTAATCCATGGAATATCTGTCGCGGATATGTCTCGTAAATGGAAAGAAAAGAAAATAGTATGAATTCGAAAACATGAAACGTCCCTGACACGTATTCGGAAGAACGGGAAATTCTATCCGTCCGGGCATGTGCTGAAACATTTCATGACTCATGATATTCTGAGACATAATGAATTGAAAATGTCATCTGACAATGGCCCAGAAATAATGCACATCATGCTTCGTGCAAACTCCTAATTTGTCCGGGTATTCCTTATCGAAATATATGGACCTTGGATATGTAAAGAATGTAGAACATATCACGTATTCGGAGGCAAGAAACGTCAATGGCGCGTATCTTGAAAAGCAGGAAAGTCTTATTTGTCCGGATACATAACAAGACAATTCCTGACTCATGATATTTCCAGATATGGGAAATATTGAACATCGTGCCCGGACACAGTCCGAATATCTAGCATGTCCAAAAATATGTCAACTCCGACTTTGTCCGGAAATCACACCCTTTCGCACAGTGTAGGTTCGTTCCAATTATAGATGGCAAAACACAATCATAACTTTGGTATACAGCATTTCAGCTAGTAAAAGTATGTAAATAGATGTCATTTTTAAGTTCAGCCAAAGAAGCAATGGAGAGCAATGGCCAGTTGATTCTTTGTCAGATAACCAGAAGATTACGTAAACCTATACTCGTTTGATGCATATGAACGAAAATTAGATGCGAAAGGACATGCATGCATGGTTTTGACATAACAATATAGCAATATTATTTTATAGACTCAGAAGGACTCTCTTAGGGTTTAGGCTTTCCAAATCAAACAACAACATCTTAGACCTCAATCAGTCATAGAGAAATATTTGTCCTTGAAAAAATCATACACTTAGACCATCATCCACCGTCTTTACAACGGACCATAGACGTATAAAGTTAGGGCGTCTCTGTGCTACATGATTTGTACTCCCAGCTAGCTCCTGTGATCAGAATACATACAGCTATCTTTGACTAAGAAAAAAAGAAACACATAGAACAAACGTATTTTATTTGAAGCTTTGTTGGTATTAATCATATGCAATGCTGACCTTTCTTGAACCACTAAGGTATACACAGATCAAATGTTCAACGGCCACTGGTGTTTTCCTCAAGATTAACAATGAAGAAGACGACAGTATTTGTGGTCGTTGAAAATTTGTCGTAGATTTGTTTACTCAGCTTCTGTTGGCACTTTCTGTTTCTAACATTGCTCTAAACTTGTATATCTAGATTTTATATGCTTTTGCATGTGTAAGTACGTATCTAACCTCATACTACACGACATGTGAGGCAGAGAAAAATTCTCTTCATTTTATGGCACAAAGTGCGTAAGTAAATGGAGATAAAACTTTTCAGGTCGGAATCCTGCTTACGCAACTTACGGTCACATTTCAGCGAACAATCAGTCGTTAGCATGCACGCTTGATTCATTATTGATGAAAATGAGATGATCTGTTTTGAGACGGGTCGATTTTAATTCGTTTCCACCGCCCGTGGGCCCTCCGCACTGACGGATTACCGACGGGAAAGGCACCATGGGACATGCACGGGTCGCGATTGGCCGTAAAGAGGCGTAAATCTGTCGTAAATATGTTCCAACTGACTGGTGCAGGTGAAGATGGTAATTGATGGGCCCAGGTGACCATACATCATGTCAATGCCAGTTTGTATTAATACCTGATATAACCTGAATATGCAACTTCGAGAAACTGGCTGACGTAAAGGTGGTATCTCACTGCATGCACTTGAGGCACCGGTGCGGCACTGCGGGGTTCGTTCACTGTGGCACCGTTGTGTTATTTTCACCGAATTTTTTATAATCTAGATCTTGTGTAATACGTAAAAGTACGACTTCGAAGACAACAACAAAAAAAAACGTTCGTTCTTAATCTTTGAATGTGTAATCTTTCGAACCCTGCAATGCCGCACCGGTGCCCCATGTGCAGTGAGATACCACATTTACTGTTAACACAGGGGTGGAAAACACAAAGGAAAACGAAAAGCAAACAAGCTGCTACGGTTTTAAAAAATCATGGCTTTATAAACGATTTAAACGCATTGGTCCATTGTGGTAGCTCGTGCACATTATGACTTGCATTGGTGTCTTGTCTTTCGGCTCTTTTCGTCTTGCCGACTCTTAGTAGACAGTCTGTGGCATTCCTTGTGTCTTATATCAATTACGGCTTGCTGTGCGTTAAAACGTAATGATGAAATACCTTGGTTGTCTGAAACAAATGGCGTACTGAAACAGCTAAGCACAGATTCAAGTTACTACCAAAAGCAAGAAAGGTATATTGGTTTCAAAAGCCAGCGTGAGATATAGCCGGCACCAAATGTCCATTGCCAGAATAGAAAATGCATGAGATGGATTCCTTCAAGTCTAAGCACCGATAACATCAAAGTCACTGGCTATCTTCCAGATCTGTACTGTATGTGCGTGGAATAATTCATTCCTGTATCGACACGGTGTACTCCACACCAAAACTGCGGTACAAAACGCACGTTACATCTTCTGCCAATGCCAATGTCATGTGAAATGCAAAGTATATATGCCTTGTTATCATGAAATACAGCAAACACATACATCACACTACAGACATGTGTGATGAACATAATATATCTGCATCCTTGGTTGATGTTTACCAAAGTTTCGATATACCTAAAATTGAAAACTATGCATAGATTATACAGTCTAGTTCACAAATACAGATAATGTATTAAACAATTCCTTACATTGCATTTTTGGCTTCAGATATCATTATTCAATACACACGTTAACGACAATGATAGAAAGAGACATTGGACTGTAAGGGACTACTTTAGAATCTGCCAAGAAAAACAGATCATACTGGAAAGACTATGTATTGTACCTCACCGGTGTAACCGGATGTACGATGTATGTAATGTATGTAATACACATTTTTTACTGATACGATTTTCTTTGAAAGATAGACAATAGAGCTATAAAATGTTGAATTTCCTTAACAATCTGCTGAAGTGTGATCTTCTGATCCATTGATAACACTGAAAATAAAAAGGCCAACGCAATTTCTTCAGCTCAAAGCAAAGTTCAAGTACACAGCGCGAGTCAAAGATGAACAGACCAACACATGTACTAGAGTTATCCCCCACCCCTTGTCCTGTGATTATCAGCACTACGCTTTTGATACCTTAATGGCAACGGTTGTCACTTACTTCTCCTGAAATAGAAGAGAGTCTGTTTAAATGGATCTCCATATACGAGTTTGGAATCGAGCCAGACCTTTTGTCATTTGTAGCCTAAATGGCACGAAATTGGCGTAATGCCATATAGGGGCACTGCGAAAGGCCATCCGACACCGGATAGACAGTCTTTTACTATGTTACAAGAGTTACTTATATTTATATCTGTATCTGCATTACTTAATCAGCAGAATTGGTATTCTGTGCATCAAGCCATCTTTTGAGGAATACAGTGGTCGTATCAGTTGGACGATACGCCATATCTAACTCCATGCATTGTTTTAACGCTATCGAGCGGGCCTACATATCCCTACTTTGCTCGGTTACAGGGCGTTCTACGCTAAGCTTGTTCAAGGATAAAACTGATTGCGTACTTGCATATATCATCCCCTTTTTATCATTCTTATCTTATCTTTATAGATCAGAAGATTTATCAGTTCATTTCCTTTGGACATGGAGAAACTCAGATAACCTGGACCACAATAGAAGTGGCCCCATCGTCACTTGCACAGAAATCGATTTCAACATACAAAGGAAAGAAAGATATACGATTAACCCAGATGGTTGGAACTGATCTTGCTCAGTGTCAAAAACATTTGTGAAAGATTATAAGGAAGATCGGCAAATATCATATTCCATAAAGGTATAGGCTTGCAAACATGAAATTATATCTTAGTTATCCGTTACATGCATTGACACCAATGGCAATGGCATCGGCTTAGATTGTACAAACTGTCAACCATATGTTAAGAGGCCCTGAAAAAACGTTTATAGTCATCCTAATATACTGTTAATGCTACCGATTCCATTGATCTTAGTGACAATTAAGGGGTGCAGGGTATTAACCTAAGCTTTATAGACGAGCACAAAATATACTCTTGGAAGAACTACCCATACCATTATCTTCCCAAGCCTATCATTTAGGAAACGATCTGGGTTTTACAAGAATTGGTCTACATAATTTTGCATGCTGGCCGGGTCTTAGACTGTAGAAAATCTCAAAAGGTTTCTGTTGAAGTATTTCGTCTAAGAATCTATTCTTATCATAACTATGAATACGCTAGAAGCTATGATTACATTCTCCAAGTACATTTTCAACAACAACATTTTCATAATGATCAAAACTGTGATGTTGTATCTTGAAGTGCTCTTATACCAAGAGAGTAAGAGGTTCTGAAAACGCTGGTGAGTGGCACGCCAACCATTGGAGGTTAAGACATTTATAGTTCTTTTTTGCCGTGTAGAATAGGAATGGTCTTTGATATAGTGTTCTCAGAGAGTTTTCTTAGCGCCTAGTTCAATTAATGCATTTAGAAAGTTAAAGCAAGTTACACGGAAATGGCCAACCATATAATTTCCAAGCAGATCCTACGGTACCATGAGATGATATTAAAGCTAGCCAACGAGTATAGCCGTTCAAAGATAGTCAGACGGACACACTCCTAGGCCGGCTTCACTCCTCTGCCAGCTTGGGATACTGTAATATGCTACCGTAAGATCTGCTTGGAGATTACATCCACAGTCTTCTCAAAGAAAAGGCAAAAGTAGCAAGATTTTCAAATCTGTACTTACCAAACACAAGTCGTCACCTTCCACGAAAATTAGCCATCTGCAACCTCCACTCACTCCTCTGTTTATGAACACCCCTAAAGAATTCCTTCCAATGCAGCCAGCTGCCACAGGTGATCACTCAAGTCTTGTGACAACCAAGACCATCAAACCTGCGTCTGCTCCCGACATAACTCCAGGAAATACGACGACTGCACTATGGCATAACGGTTTCTGCTGATGGCCCAACCAATAGAATCTGGTGAATGGCACCGATAACTGGTAAAGGTACTGACTTGTGGAAGATCTTGCTGTGATTAACAACGATAACTCCAGAAACTACGAGGACTGCACCATGGTATAACTGTCTCTGCTGCCTGCCCAACCAATAGAATCTGGTGAATGGCACCGAACTGGCTATGGGTACCAACTTGTGCAAGATCCTGCGGCGATGCACAACGAATTAATGAATGATAACTCCAGAAACTATGAGGACTCCACTATGGCATGATGCATGGTTGTAGCGGCCTACCTACTCCACGATACAATCCGACGAATGGCACTGGTACCAATCTCTGTTGTAGGAACCAACCATTCTCTTAGCTTGCTTTCATTGGCAGTGGACTAATACTAACTCCAATAAAATGCAAAAGTGCACTTTGTCTTTGGCATAATAGAATCTGGTAAATTGCACCAATGCCGGCTATTGGAAAGAACTATTTCTGTAGCCTAAACAGCTATAGGATCCGGTGACTGGTAGCAATTCGAGGTATTGGATCCCACTTGTGCAGCACCTGACTGTGATTGCCTGAAATAACACCAATTCGTTAAATCGATAACACCTTTTGGGTGTTCATTTGGTGTCGTATATAGCGATAGCCACTCCGTTAAACATTGCATTAGGACATTCCGTGGGCGTAAATGGTCATTTATGCACTGCAATGTTGATAGCCATGGCTGGTCATGGTATATGCCTGTCAGAGTTTAACAATACGTATATATATATCTACTTTACCATTATAGACAGACCACACTGTTCATATCGTAGATCTATTGATTTCTTCGTGACACTTTGCCAAAAGGTGGAAGACACACTGGAGATAGAATTACATTTCATTTCATTTGGCGCATTGTTGAATGTCAATAAGAATATCAGGGGCAAGTCTATGTGGCGTGGGTGGTAGAATTTTCGTGCAAGAATTGCAGCACAAAAGTCCAAACGAATGCTGAAGTGAAATACTAAAAGTAAGGTATGGGCCCTTTACGCAATTAGACTTAAGGCCTATAATAACAGCGAACAGTACAATGTACTTGATTTATGGGTTATGCACAAATATAGATGGAAATGTTTTATTGCAAATGCATGCCCATGGGGCTAATTGCAAGTAACAAAATCAAATACATGGAGTGATTGAAAACGGGTAAATAATCTAAATTCTAACTTACAAAGATTAACTGATTGTATGCACAGACAGAATATCGAGTACGATTCTAAAACCTACATTACTATTGCGGGGTTTGGCTTCTTTATTTAAAACAGTTGAAAATCAAATGTCCCACATTTTCTATGACTATGACAGATTGATTCGATAATCTTATTAGAAGGTATGTCTTTTATGTGCTTGTTAAAAATGAAAATGTCGGTGTGACACTCTTTCAAACTGTGTGACCTTAAAATGTTAACAGTCGTTGTAGATGTGGAAATATTCAACAAATCAAATCTGCCCCTATTCAATGACATGTCTTGATGATTAAGATATAAAGTTGAATTACTGTGATTATTCAGATCAAAATGTTTTTTGAAGGTGACATTATGGCCTTGGAGCCTTTGATAACAACCAAGGATTCGATTGGATGATTTTGGACCTTTGTGTTCGCTGAGGAATTACGTCTTTGACATGTGATTTTTACGGTTTATTGGAATCGATTGAGTGGTCGTGATTGCGGTAATTTGGTTATTTGGGATAAATAATTTAGTGGCTCGTTTTCGAAGACCTTACTACATGACCTTGCTGACAAATTAATCACCGTTCTTTCTGGGGCTTGCTTGTAATCATGTTAGGTGGGTTTTTTTATCACCTTCGTCAACAGGGTAATGTTTTCTGTTTTTGTTTCAGGTAATGTGGTTTTGTGGTTCAACAGCTTAAAAGATATGGGTTGACTGTTACTTTTGAAATTGTTTTATGGTTAGGCATTGACATACTTGAGATATTGTTCAATTTTGTCCCCCCGGGGACTTTTTTTATACAGCAACGGAGCTTTCGATTTTGTTTTCATGTGTCCTACAAATTTGTAGATAATAGAAATGTTTGTACTCCTCGATTGTGCATCTCAATTTTGGACTTTGCATGACACATGTTTTGGGCAGTAGATAGATCTGACATGTACCTGAGCAGAATTGGCATAATTATTGGGGGCAGCACCAATTTTATTACCTCCGTGAAAAAAAGAGGTGTTGCTTTTGGTGTGTCTCTTCCTGTCCGTCTGTCTTTCTCTCTGCCTGTCTGTCTATCTATCTGTCTGTCTGTTTGTTTGTGTTACCAGATATTTGTGATAAGCATAACTTTAGAGCCTCTGGATAAATTTTTGATAATATTTGGTATGTCCATAGCGGTTGTAAATACGACGGTCAAGGTCGATTCATGGCCCTAATCATGTATGAGGATTTCCGCTTGTCGTATTCTTGTCCTAAAGTCTTGTTTTGCGAAGCTTTCTTTAGGACGTCAACCTTAAGCTTGCTGACAAATTTATCACTGTCCCCGCTGCCAGCGGATCGTAATTACGTTGTGGCAGCAGTGGCGACAATAAAACCTGTACATGACAACTTTTGGCACTTCGCCAAACGTTTCAGACAGGCGCCTGCTTTATGGGGAAAGCCGTGTCCTGAACGCAAATATGGTTTTGAGCGATGATCACCGGAAATAGCGCACCGGTGTGTTTGGCATTAAGGAAGTTAACCACTGTCAATGGTGTTACTGAAGGATCGATTTGTACGTGCGGGAAGAACCGATGTTCGATATAAAGAATGGGACCAATCCATTTCACATCATTATCATGCCAAAATATTCATTCATATCACACTCTAGGTAGGGAGACGTAACCTTCGAGTAGATGTGTGGAGGAAATATTATGTTACAATGACGATTTTGTGATATTCTGCTAAGTCACTTTGTTCCATGTTTCAGATGTTTATCCTTTTTGATAACCTGTTTGCTTGTTATGTTGCGGAAACAATGACAGAAGTGTATGTTTGGTGAAACCATAATCTGCCTTACGTTTGTGAAGATTAGACATCTATCGTTAACATTGAAGAAGAATCACTCTTTACTTCTGGATACTTTAAAAAATTTTACTAGACGTCTCGAAAGGCATTCAACTTCCTCCCTCAGTGAAATGAAAATGAAGTTGTACAATTTCTCGGAACAAGGAATAATTCTAATGTTCTAAATAAACAAACCTTTTAATCTGCCTTGTTTATTGTAAAAGTTTCTTAAACCCAGGCACAGCAAAGCTTGTTACTGGTAATTGAGCTCGAACCCGCACTCTCGTCTGAAATTGCAATAAACGCTGTCTAAATCATGGTATAAAGGTACCTCAAATAGCTTTACTTAATAACATAACCGCTACTCTGCTGGAAAATAACACGATTAAAGCACATACATTAGAATCAGTAGTTGCAAATTTACTCTCCAAAGTGGATTTTTGATCTAAGAATACACCACCAGAGTGGGCAGAAAATCTATTAAGTCAATTCTCTTATCATTGGATCAAAAGTTTCACCTTCATTCAAACTAAACTTCTCTGTTTCTGCTCTAGTTAGGCAAGTAAATACCAGTGTGATTACAAAGTGATGTAATGTTACTTACACAAGAATTACCAGAGGCAGAGAATTATATCTATTTTAAGCACTACGTATGGTTATCTGAAATGCGTTTGCAAATGGGATGTGCAATTCAACATCTTTTGGCGTATACAACCTACATACAGTGTCCCCCTTTTAAGTTTTTAGGACAAAGGAAAATGTTTTTTGGCTACTACAAGAGACCAAAGTACATTGAAAGTACGGTTAAACCTGTCTATGGCGGTAACCTTATCCTAGCCTGATTTAATCGCGCTTCTCAGGCCTGTCCTACATGTACATTGCCGCGCCGCGGGGAGGAGGCTACAAGCTCCGGATAGCGGAGTTTGCGTTACACAGACTAACCTTATCCAAGGAAAGTAATGAAATGGTCACAGTACATGGATTAGTAATTAATGTTTGTGTCTATAGGGAAATGTCTAAGGAACCACCAAAAAGTGTCGCAGGTTTGGCTGTATCTCAATGAACAGGTGGGCTTTATGTAAAGGTGTTCACTAGCAGAGGTTTGACTTTATATCAATTGAAAAGGTGATCCTTATGTAGAGATGGTCACTGGTACAGATTTCACTGTATATCAATGAACAGGTGGTCCTTTATGTGCATCGGTCACTTGTGCAGGTTTTATTGTGTACCAATGGCCACTGGTGGTTCTTATGTAGAGGTGATCATTAGTACAGGTCAATGGTCAGGTTTTCCTTAATATACAGAGGTGTTCATTTGTGCAGGGTCTCTTCCTAATTCAATGAATGTGTATTGTATCAAACTCCTTACCTGTACGTGAATTTATGTTTGGTAACTATTCTTTGATCAATGCATGTTATATACCACGAGGATTCGTTCTTATGTCATTTTCTCTCGTAACACAGTTTGCTTGCAACAAGTTTTACTGCAGCAATGAATGAGCTAATTCTACATTAAATCTCCTTGACTGTGGTCCGAATACTTTCCAATCAGGACTTCAATGTCACGCACATATGGTTTCTCTGTATGTTATTGTCTGCACTCTATGCATACTTATGAATCGTATGACGTATGAATCTACCACCTGCAGTACGCTTGACCTGCTTCTGGCACGCAACAAAACAAAGAAGGCGTCAGTCGAGACCAGGTGTGGCAGACTTTCCAGAGTGAGTTTTCTTTCCCTCAGTAAGTTTTCAACCATTGACTATTATATTCAAATTTATTTCAATTATATAGTTAATTTTACGTGTTCTTTACTTGACAACTTATTTGTTTTAATATCTAGAACCGTTCCGTTTGACGATTGGTGGTTGGCAGATTGTGTTCTGCTGCCCTCGGCATAAGCGTAGCCCCACTCAACCCGGAAGTCGGCACAACGACAACAAAACGACTCAACACACAAGTCGTTCAATCCACGTTATACTACACTTAAGGTACGTTATAAGATGTACAGATGTGAAATACGTTTGGATAGTTGCTGAGTGGTCATTCTACAAGTTTGTACATCGTAAAATTATCGTGGGGTTGCGTGGGGTAACGACAGAGTGCTAGGCTCAGGACCAAATGAACACGGGTTCAAATCCTTTTATATCACCTACCTTGTGCCCTTAGAAAGACTCTTATATTACTCATATATATTTTCCTTTTCTGTCACAAGGTACAACTACAGTCCAAAGAATCTATGCGTTCCCGTCCAGCGACGAGTATGACTCTAATGCTACAAAATTAGCCACGTAACGTTTGAGATTGTGTTCTCGCCGCAAATGCGCCACCTTCATGTAGCGGCGGGAAGCAGAACTCCAGTTAGAAGCTCTAATGAATTCGAAGGTGTCTGAGAGACATAGACACGTAAGCAAAGTTAGCAGATACTGGTTGTGTAAAATGAATTCTGGTTTATACTAATCTAATGACATTCATTTTGGGAAGCCTATCACAATACTGACAGGCCCGTTGGCGATGTTGACGTCAATGGCACACGTTAGAAACCACACCCAGTGATGACGTTGTTCTATTTTTAACAAAGGAAGAATGCAAGAAACAAAGGTCTTCAAACTTCGATGTCGTAAGCAACAAGCGTGAAATCACTTGCTTCCAAAATTACACAGGAGACAAACTCATATAAGGAGACAAGGAAAAACAAATTACGTTTGTATATACTATACAACAGTCTTAATCCTCCAGAAGGTGGTGGATCTGGTAGCACTAGTACTGATATTGTCTACGTCACAAGGCGGTGGGAAGGAGGATGGAGGACCCGTCGGTCCGCGAGAGCAAGGGTAACCAAACCACGTATTTTTTTCAAAACTTGATAGGAATTTTCGTTGATTTAGGTTGATTTAGAGAAACTATATTTTCACGTAACTAACGTAACATTGAATAGCACATGCAAAGCTTAAGGTATACACAAATTTACATCGGGGCACTCCAGCCGTCACTGAACAGAGACGGTGGCTGTTATTTTAAACTTCTTGGCATGTTTGACCAATTGCTGACGTCACGCATCTGCAAGATCACGTGTTAATACGATCACGTTTTAACACGGTACGGATGGGGTTTAAATCTCATGTGTGTTTTATTTTTCACCAAGATTACTATTTCGCAACTTTTACCTGAAATTTGCTTCTTCAATCAGGAATGCAAGGCCAAATTGCGACAGCGCCCCCTTCCTATGAAGAAGCAACTGCAGCCATCCAAATGCAAAACCTGACACTCGGCGTCGGTAAGTTTTTTAAACCCATGTCATACGCCTCCATCAAGCTTTTCAGTTCAGTTCAGTTCGTCCTCAATTCTACCAAGCTTTTACCACTTTATAACAGGCAGTGTTCTTTACTGAACGTAGATTTGTATTTAAAACTTGTATTTGCGGGTTCCTTTTCCACCTTTATATCATCATCCACTTACTTCCAAATCTCAGGCGGTCTTCTTTATGAAGCGTCAAATTTGTATTTGATTTTTTTTTCTTTTTTTTTTTCTTTTAGTAAATATGGGTTTCTTTTCACACACACCCTCACTCAGTTACATTTACGTGTACTTCCGAATCTCGCGAGACTTTCAAGCATTGTTAAGCTTTGACTCTAGTATACTATGACGTGGCGTGACTATGACGTCAGTTTTGCCCGCCATATTGGATGGTTAACGCTGTTGGAACTTTTGGTGACTCCTTACTTTTGGTGACTTGCATTATTGTTTTTATTGACCTAAGCGGTAAGAATTTTCTCTGATTATGCAACACAATTTTCTTCAAATCCTTCCTTTGGACGTCATTTACGACACGTTTGACTATCTTTGTATGGCAAAAAAAGTGGGGTACTTTCTGAAACGGTACCCCGTACATCATGCTTCGAACTTTCCAGGTGTCCCCTCGGTACGCACCGTCAGAGCGACCGTTGTCCAGGCCTTCCCGGCTCAGGGTCCGGATTACCTGAAACTCAACACAGGGGACCAGGTACAGGTCATCACGCAGCACGTCAAGGGGATGGGAGGGGTCTGGGTGGCTGTTCACAGCGGCAAGGTGGGCAACAAATCTATTTTACATTTTCACCTTTTCTAAGAATACTAAACTACAGCCACACATATACTTGTGATCATCTCTACCACTTGGCCAAATTGTGGATGCATTTTCGGAGTCCCTTTAATTATTGTCCCCGTTGAGTCAAGCATAAAGAATCCTATTTATAGTGGCCAACAACCATTTTTTTCAAGGCCTTTTAGCTGTAAATTGATACTGTATACCACCGCAACTGTAAGTTGACACTGTATATCACTGTAGCTGTAACGTTATACATTTCATATGGCAAGTACTGACCATAGTAAAATCCCTTAGCTTGCACGTTTTTGCTTCTAAGGTGGGGAAAGTGAGCCCGGTGGGTCTCAAAGTCCACTATGAGCCGGTCGACCTTGTGCCAAAGCCACCAACTTCGAGGTAGGGCTTTGTTTATTTCTGGCTAGTTTGTGAGCTTGTTGATTTCCTAGTTGGGTCAATGTGCCTTTCGTGGTTTGAGAAATTTAAGGGCTGTGAATAAGTCGTCTACATGACTAGTGAACAACACAATGCTAAGTTTAACATATTTTTGTCAAAAAACAGTTACTCATTCAAGCAATTGGATATGATTTTGGAAAAGGTCTGCAGCTTCAAATAGCAACCACTATATTTCGTTAGTGACATTGAGAAAAGCTGGTTGAATGGCGCTATATAATGTAGCTTTTATAACGTATTTACCCCCTTGCAACATATTTACCCAATACTCACTCATTCACCCTTCATTCAATCCATTATATTCACTCGTTGCTCAGTCCGCAGGTTCAAACCCTGACTGCCCAGGCAGTACGACCACACACCCCGAGCGGACCTGGCCAGCTGACGCTCCAGATGTGGGAGGTAGTACAAGTGGTGGATCAGCCTCCTACAGGTCCCTGGGCAGTCGTGAGTGGAGATAAGCTTGGAATGGTCGATCCAGGGTGCCTCAAGATTATGCCGTGTCAACAGGCTTCACTAAGGGAACAACTTTACAGGTACGGTCAAAACCTGTACTCGTGACCACCTCTACATAAGGACCACTTGTCCCTTGATATGCTGTGTACTAGTGACCAGCTGGTCATTGCAACTCTTTCAGGTTGTCTCTTTGGGTATTCAATTTCCTATTGACCGTAAGTTAAGCATGTGGCCACCTGTCCGTTATGAACAATTTCATGAGTGGCAACTCTATAGACCGGTTTGTGAACGTAGACGAGAAAGCATTTTATCATCACCACTAGCAGCATCTAAGCAAAAGCCAGTCGTTTTGAACGATCTTTTCGATACGTGAATACTTTATTGAGCTAACGTTGAATAGGATCATCAGTCACGTATGAATACAGATACTACAATATTTTTCAAAGAGTGACGGTTTTTTAAAGGTATAGAGACATGCCTTCAATTTTGATGTATTGTAGCACATCTTGTTCACGGAGGGACCTAGTCTCACGAGAGAGTTATGCTAATTAACATACATTGATATTCCAGGGACGGGAAGACAGGGCGGTGGATCTCAGACCTAAGGGGAAGAGGCCTGCACTCCCTACCCGGTGAGCTGTTCACCTTGTCCGAGACGAGCGAGCTGTACATCACGGACAACCTGCTGACTGCCCTGCCTGATGCCCTCACGGGACTGCCCAACCTGCTGCGGCTTAGCGCGGGGAGGAACAAGCTCGGGGTCTTTCCAGAGGTCTGCTTTTGTATTTTTGTATCGATCGCATTTGTTAATGCTACACATGTGGATAAAAAATTTGCGCACCTAACGAAGGAAGATCTGTTCAAATACTTTATGTCATCATCTAACGTTAACTACGATATACTGGAAAAACTCTGTAAGTTTGTCTACACATGCTTTAAGAAGAGAGAAGAAGCACGTACTTTGTAGTATATGTATAGTTTTCCGTTTACTCCCTTTATACCAATCTGACTGCATTTAGCTCCAATGGGGCATGAATATGCAATAAACTTCATTGTCATTGTTAAAGGGTATAAGACACCAATGACATCAAAATTAGAATTATTTGAAATTGCACTTCACCATCAAAGCATTGGTTCATAAAAAAAAACATTTGCACAAATATATACCATACTGATATCGATGTAATTGATTATCAAACCAAATTTTACCTCTAGCTCTTGCAATTCTTTATTCTCGTCAGGTATTCAGAGTAAACGGTGACTTTTTCGGTCATTACGTGACGATGAACCTCTACTGTTGATCCCTGTGGTTACGGAACCAATATTGACAGCATGTGTCGACAGAGTCTTGTTTTATTTTTTTTCACAGTGAAGAAAAATACACAAGCGAGATTGCTATCCACTACACCACCTTGCCAATGAAGGCTAGATATCCAGCCAGATACGCAAAGTAACCGTTACTTGCATTGACTGGATATCTTTTTCTTGCTACTGCAGGTCGTGTTGAGGATGACGCGGTTGGAAAATCTGAACATTGGAGAGAATGACTTCTGCGGCGTCCCGAGAAACATCGGACATCTTCAAAACCTGAAGGAGCTCTGGCTGAAGAGCTTGAACCTTCAGGAGCTACCTGACGAGGTAAGCAAGGCGCAGGTGATATTTCGCATGCCAAATCACTTTCACCGCATTACGAACAAAGAGCTCACTCTAGATTTCTCATGTTTCGGAAAGTATCCACCATCGTTCGCATACTTTCGGAGCAGTGTTTATTTTTCGAAGCAAAACAAAGAGCGCTGATTCGTGATTTTGACAATGGGGCAAGATTGTCCTTGCCGGTTCATAAATCCGTCTCCCGGCCAACTTCCTTCCCCGGTATTTAAAGAACCTTTTCCATGTTGAGAATCAGTCAGATCTCTCTCTCAAAAACAAAACGCCGCTCAGAATGTCTTTTTCTTGCTTTTGAACTGACGAGGACAATGTCAATGTGGCACTGCACTCACGTCAGTAACTTATTTCAACAATGCCCGACACAAATTACAAACAATTTACGGCATGTGGAACTCGACCCACACGTCTCATCACAATTTTCCCTTGTTTTTTCTCGCCACTTACCTACTGCTTTTCAAAAAGACGTTACATGGGAAGTTATGACGGCAATGGTTTGGAATTTTGAGGATATTGATAAAAGGCTTCAAACTACGAAGTTGTGCCTCAAAATCTGAGTTGTGCTTATTACATCTGGGTGAGGCTGAGAATTTTTTTATTGATCACCCCTCGTATGTAATTTTCTTCTATATATCCACAGCTCTGCCTCCTACAAAATCTGGAACTCCTGCACCTCGGGTGGAACAACCTGACCAGACTGCCAGGCAACTTCGCCCAACTGTCCTCGCTCAACAAGCTCCTGATGCAGCACAACCGCTTCCAACAGTTTCCGGAGCAGGTGTTTGTTACCTCCATGAAATGTCATGGAATGGAGGTTATATTTTCTGTTATGTGTCTCTGTCTGTGTAGAAGATTCCTCAAGAACGGCTGGATGGATTGGTTTCATACTTGTTGTGTTGGTGGGGTGTGACGAAAGCTCGAATTGATGAGATTTTGGGTGCCATATCTGTCGTTATGATCAATGTAATAATATCAGAAATCACACTGCTATATATTGGAACAGGCATGGTGGTTTCCCTCTTTGTTAATCACCTTATCTCCAAGCAGATGGTGAGGTGATTTGTTTCGCCAGTGATAGCCATGAACATATGTTGTTGTTTTTTTGGATCAGTTGACAACAACTGTTTGGGGGAAACGATAGCCTCGACCCAAGAACGGCTGGGTGAATTGGTTTCATACTTGATGTGTTGGTGGGGTGTGATGATAGCTTGAAGTGATTAGATTTTGGGCCCCGTATCTGTCGTTATGATCGATGTAATAATATAAGAAATCACCCCTATATTTGCGATATACAGTTGACATCGTAGAACATCTGTTTGGGGGAACCAGACAGTTTTGAAAGTGATAACAAATTGTATTTATGTACTTGTGCTTTTAGGGACATGATGTATTATATTTCTTTTGTGCTGTTAGATGTTATGTGGTCCACCTTGCGTCACGCTGAAGTTTTGTTAGTATGTACTCGGTTTTATTATATATCTATTATGTGGATGTGTTTGGACTTACCTTATCTGAACAGTTGTCATCATCAACAAACATAAAATCGACAAAAACACTCAATATTTCATGGTGGTATGAGGTCGCCGAACTCTAGTTTTTTCTTCTTCTTCTTTCCTACTTCCTTGTCTCTTGAAGAAGAAGATTATTGGCATGTGTTTGTAACAGCAAAAGTGACCGCGTACAAATAAACGAAGGGAAATAAAGGAAAACTGCTAAGGAACATAACTGATTCTGTGTCTGTGTGTGCGTGAAAAGGGAAAGACAAGTGAATTTACTGGGTTACAAATACAAAATAATAAAAAATGTATCAACATACACATGTTTGCTTGTAACAGTTGTATTGCTTACGGTACATCACACCAAGTTTGTACTCCCGGATATTTACAAACTCCATATATGAACTATATTCATTTGATCCACTCACGCGCACCTACTCTTTTCAACCAAGTATGGTGGTTTCTTAACATGCTTTAGGAGTGGTTCTCCTCCAACACGGCACCTCCATTTAAGGTTCTCTCCCTATCTGACGCTATTCTAGTGAGCAAAATGGTGTGAATGGTGGTTCATTTCAGGGATTCAAATTTACTTCTGGTAATACCTACAAGTTCTGAGTCATCAACACTAACCAAACGGCCATCTTGCATCCAGGTGTGCTTCCTCGCCTCCCTCCGGGAGCTGTACCTGGACCAGGGGACAGGAGAGAAGTTCACGGTCATCCCGGACAGCATCGGCAACCTGAGGAAACTCAGGGTCATGGTACTGGACAACAACGCTCTGACGTCACTTCCGACCACGGTTGGTATCTTTGCCTACTTGTTGGTTTGTATTAGAGAACTGTAATCTACCTTTACTTTTGGTGTTACACAAAGGTATGAAAGGGTTGATCAACGTATACCGAGATGGAACCATATCCTGGATTCATTGACATATTAGTATATCTGTAGAACTCCTTAAACAAAGGGGCCTTTTGCTTAGAATTAACTAATATCTACCAGGTTGACTCAAACAAGTTGTAGAAATCGGCAAAATACAAAATAGGATGTAAGGTAGACCATTAGAAAAGACACTTAACTTGCCACCTAACTTAAAAGCGTCCTTATAATTAGTCCTCAGAGTACTGCAACAACTAGACCAGCATCATGGCTTCGGTCGCCAAACCGGGACCCGACCGGGATGTTTGTGGAAACCAAAAGATAGAAATGTATACGCAAAATAATATTCTTTTCACGTCTTGGGTAGTTTGGGGTTTTTTATATCAAACATTCCGTTCCCGAAAACTGCCCGGCCGGGCCCCGGTTTGGAAGTGTGACGTAGTCCCAATTGTGCTGGTGCTTGTAAGGTATGTAGCCCCGACCGGGGTCCGATCTGGTCCAAACATTCAGTGAGAGCTGCACGCCCGAAAGATCCCGAAAGCCCCCCCCCCCCCCCCGTTATCTCAGATAACGCAAACGACACTGAAGCCGACAAGCCCCAAGCACAAGTGCCCCATGACTGTCAAGACATCCTCGACGACGACGAGACCACACCCAGCGGCGTGTACATGGTGTATCCAAGGGACAACCTGGGCGGCTTCCTGGTCTTCTGTGATATGGACACGGACGGAGGGGGATGGACGGTAAGTCTGGTCACTTTACTGTTACAAATGTGAGATACGGCTACATTTGTGTATGTCATTGTTCTGATGTTGAGATGTTTGCTTTTTTCTGGCTATCAGCGTTTTCTTGCTCTTGAAGTTGTTCCAGAAACGCCAAGACGGAACAGTGGACTTCTTTCGGGACTGGGCAGACTACAAGACCGGCTTCCCTTCCAACCTGAACGGCGAGTTCTGGCTGGGGAACGACAAGCTGTACCGCCTGGCCGTGCAGAAAGTCTACCAGCTCAGGGTGGATATGGAGGATGTGGAGGGGAACACGGCGTACGCGGCTTACAGCACGTTTGCCATCTCGCCTGAATCCCAGAACTACAAACTCCACATCGGGACTTACACCGGTACTGCAGGTGAGGGAGTTGACAGTTAAAATCTTGAAATGGTATTGTTCCGACATGTTGACAATGTATCATATGGTTCTCCCTCTGAGTTGAATTTGAACGTGTCGCGTAGATTCGTGAAAATAGATATGGTAGATTAATGTCTCTAAAATTTGATCAATACATACATACATACATACATACATACGTAGTCATACTCTATCGAGTTGTAGCATTAGCATACTTTCGCTTCCAGTGTAATCTATTGTATCAATGTTCACGTTAAAATCTCTGTTTTCCATATGCGCGTACCAAATAAGTGAGGAATACTTTGGGTATTGTGAAGTACGCATGAAATTGGGATACGATATGCAATTGCTTACAAAAATATGAACACCGGAGCCTAGAACTGAAAATCATAGCGACACAGAAACAAAAAGGAAGTCAAAAGATACGCATGGTCAACAGGTCATAGTTTATTTCAGCTTCTAAACATGTACATCTCAAAACAAAGGATGATCTTAAAGATTGATAATCCAAGCCACGTGCATTTCTGTTGTTCGGATCTAAATGTTTGTTTTTGTCACAGGGGATAGCCTGTCGTTACATGACGGGAAACCATTCAGTACAAAGGACAGAGACAACGACGAGAGCTCTTCCGGAAGCTGTGCTCAGTCGATCAAAGGTGCGTGGTGGTACGGTAATTGCCACCACTCCAACCTGAACGGGCTGTACCACCTGGGTACTCATGACAGTCACGGTGACGGCGTCAACTGGTACCACTGGAAGGGTTACAAATACTCCTTGAAGCGCACGGAGATGAAAATCCGGCCAACTCCGTAACTTCATACATTATATTCTATCGTTCATGCCACTGAAACAGATGTGAAAACGACAATATGTTACCTATTAATTTTATGATCGAGATTTAGATATTGAATGCTTACACATCATACCCTCCTTAACAAGAACTGTATTGTCAATTCCAGTGTTGTAAGATTTCTTTTAAGTTAAATCCTACACTTAGAGTAAAACATCAGAATTAGTCTTGAATTTCCTGTACAGAGAGATATAGTGTGAAATCTTTCATTACCACTGGGACTAAAAAATTAAATTTATCTCTAAATAAGGCAAAAAGTTCGTTTCCACGAATTCGAAATCTGTTTTGAATTCGGTTTTAGATACTTTAAATGATAATAATAATGGATTGCGTATTGTGCTCATAGATAGAAGAATATTACATAGCACTGAATATCAATATTCCTTCATTCTCCTATTGTCACATATGATGTACGTAGTTATTTTTCTTTTGTCTGATGGAGTATTGGGATACATATCTTTCAACAGTTTGATGCTAACTAGTTTCATTTGATTTTCTCTATGATGTATAATAGTTCTCGAGCTCTATAATTCACTGTATTAACAGTCATTGCCTGTGGTATTTGGTACATGTTCAAAGACGGTTATAACGAATGCTTGATAGAACTCTGATCTGTTTTAGTTGACCCCTTTTCTATTATTTGTTTAATCATTTGTTAACAACATTAGACATGTTGTGACTATTTTCTGTAATATAGGGCATTCTGTACTCATAGTACAATTTGCGACATTCGCCTTCAGTGTGATGACTAAAACTAACTACTGCCATAACTAAAATGATAATAAAAACACTGGCATGATCATGTTCTGTTGCAGATTTTCGTAATCGTAATAGTTCATATTCAGCAAATTCGTAACCTATTATTACATTTAGCATTAACTTAGAGGTGCAAGATAATGCATTTCTAAGTAAGTTCTAGGAATTTAGGCCAAACGGACGCACACCATACTATTAGGCTAGCGCCTGAGGCGTCGCCAAAAAGACGCTTTAAGTATACAATCAGAGGAACTGTGTACTATCCCAAATGTGCTCTATCCCAAAAGCGCTTTTAGGATAGAAGCACTTCTGGGATAAGCCTGCATCCTAAATGTGCTTCTATTCTGAAAGCGCCCTAAGCCAGAGCGCATCCTGGATATCCCAGACGCGCTTCTTTGTCGCCGTCAATCATGGTGATTGACAGGACCGCAAGCGGTGATTGTTTCCATATTTGGTTCGACCTCGCGATCGCGAGACGTCGCGACAGTCTACTTGCGATAATCGCGCTGAATGCTGGCTGATGTGCGATTTCCACCATTTAGAGTCATTTATTCAAGACATCTTGTTTCTGAAATAAAAGCATGGAGGGACTGAATGTGATGATATATATCTGCAACAGTCTTTCTAGTTAGTGATGAAATTTCTCAAAGCCCTGTCGTACTGTATAGTAGCTTTTATTTCTCCTTCATGGATATGAAAAGAAAAGATGACAAATCTTCTAATGGAAGTTATCTTTATTGCAAGTTAATGCACAGAGGTAATTATACACTGGTGAATACAATATGTATACAGTGTACACAGATAATGGGACATTTATCAAACTTAATTCCATGCAGATTAAACACTATTTTGTCCTTTTGATTCTCACTATATGATTTTCATCAATCTAATTGTGCATGGAAGACACAAAAAGCAATTCTCAATAGTGCATCCCAAGATGTACTACAAAATGTACCATATAAAATGTATTACAAAATGTACCATAATAAAACATGGCCAACGCGACCGCGACCGG